>NW_027394073.1:0-280900 GCF_030506205.2 Paramisgurnus dabryanus | reverse complement strand
AATCAGAAAAAAACTAATGCATACACGTTTAAAACAACTCAAGGATGAGTAAATTATGAAATAATTTTCACTTAATATAAAAAATTCCTTCATTTTTTATTCCTACTATGGGAGTCAATGGTCACTATCTGCTGTGGGTTTACCATCATTCCTCAAAATATTTTCTTTTGTGTTAATCAGAAAAAAACTAATGCATACAGGTTTAAAACAACACGAGGATGAGTAAATTATGAAAGAATTTTCATTGAACCTATAAAATTCCATCTTTTTTTATTCCTACTATGGGAGTCAATGGTCACTATCTGCTGTGGGTTTACCATCATTCCTCAAAATATTTTCTTTTGTGTTAATCAGAAAAAAACTAATGCATACAGGTTTAAAACAATACAAGGATGAGTAAATTATGAAAGAATTTTCATTGAACCTATAAAATTCCATCATTTTTTATTCCTACTATGGGAGTCAATGGTCACTATCTGCTGTGGGTTTACCATCATTCCTCAAAACATTTTCTTTTGTGTTAATCAGAAAAAAACTAATGCATACAGGTTTAAAACAACACAAGGATGAGTAAATTATGAAAGAATTTTCATTGAACCTATAAAAATCCATCATTTTTTTAATCCTACTATGGGAGTCAATGGTAACTTTCTGCTGTGGGTTTACCATCATTCCTCAAAATATTTTATTTTGTGTTAATCAGAAAAAAACTAATGCATACAGGTTTAAAACAACACAAGGATGAGTAAATTATGAAATAATTTTCATTTAACCTATAAAATTCCATCATTTTTTAATTCCTACTATGGGAGTCAATGGTCACTATCTGCTGTGGGTTTACCATCATTCCTCAAAACATTTTCTTTTGTGTTAATCAGAAAAAAACTAATGCATACAGGTTTAAAACAACACAAGGATGAGTAAATTATGAAAGAATTTTCATTGAACCTATAAAATTCCATCATTTTTTTATTCTTACTATGGGAGTCAATGGTCACTATCTGCTGTGGGTTTACCATCATTCCTCAAAACATTTTCTTTTGTGTTAATCAGAAAAAAACTAATGCATACAGGTTTAAAACAACACAAGGATGAGTAAATTATGAAAGAATTTTCATTGAACCTATAAAAATCCATCATTTTTTTAATCCTACTATGGGAGTCAATGGTAACTTTCTGCTGTGGGTTTACCATCATTCCTCAAAATATTTTCTATTGTGTTAATCAGAAAAAAACTAATGCATACAGGTTTAAAACAACACGAGGATGAGTAAATTATGAAAGAATTTTCATTGAACCTATAAAATTCCATCTTTTTTTATTCCTACTATGGGAGTCAATGGTCACTATCTGCTGTGGGTTTACCATCATTCCTCAAAATATTTTCTTTTGTGTTAATCAGAAAAAAACTAATGCATACAGGTTTAAAACAACACAAGGATGAGTAAATTATGAAAGAATTTTCATTGAACCTATAAAATTCCATCATTTTTTTATTCCTACTATGGGAGTCAATGGTCACTATCTGCTGTGGGTTTACCATCATTCCTCAAAATATTTTCTTTTGTGTTAATCAGAAAAAAACTAATGCATACACGTTTAAAACAACTCAAGGACGAGTAAATTATGAAATAATTTTCACTTAATATAAAAAATTCCTTCATTTTTTATTCCTACTATGGGAGTCAATGGTCACCTATCTGCTGTGGGTTTACCATCATTCCTCAAAATATTTTCTTTTGTGTTAATCAGAAAAAAACTAATGCATACAGGTTTAAAACAACACGAGGATGAGTAAATTATGAAAGAATTTTCATTGAACCTATAAAATTCCATCTTTTTTTATTCCTACTATGGGAGTCAATGGTCACTATCTGCTGTGGGTTTACCATCATTCCTCAAAATATTTTCTTTTGTGTTAATCAGAAAAAAACTAATGCATACAGGTTTAAAACAATACAAGGATGAGTAAATTATGAAAGAATTTTCATTGAACCTATAAAATTCCATCATTTTTTATTCCTACTATGGGAGTCAATGGTAACTATCTGCTGTGGGTTTACCATCATTCCTCAAAATATTTTCTTTTGTGTTAATCAGAAAAAAACTAATGCATACAGATTTAAAACAACACAAGGATGAGTAAATTATGAAAGAATTTTCATTGAACCTATAAAATTCCTTCATTTTTTTATTCCTACTATGGGAGTCAATGGTCACTATCTGCTGTGGGTTTACCATCATTCCTCAAAATATTATCTTTTGTGTTAATCCGAAAAAAACTAATGCATACAGGTTTAAAACAACACGGAGATGAGTAAATTATGAAAGAATTTTTATTGAACCTATAAAATTCCATCATTTTTTTATTCCTACTATGGGAGTCAATGGTAACTATCTGCTGTGGGTTTACCATCATTCCTCAAAATATTTTCTTTTGTGTTAATCAGAAAAAAACTAATGCATACAGATTTAAAACAACACAAGGATGAGTAAATTATGAAAGAATTTTCATTGAACCTATAAAATTCCATCATTTTTTTATTCCTACTATGGGAGTCAATGGTAACTATCTGCTGTGGGTTTACCATCATTCCTCAAAATATTTTCTTTTGTGTTAATCAGAAAAAAACTAATGCATACAGGTTTAAAACAACACAAGGATGAGTAAATTATGAAAGAATTTTCATTGAACCTGTAAAATTCCATCATTTATTTATTCCTACTATGGGAGTCAATGGTCACTATCTGCTGTGGGTTTACCATCATTCCTCAAAATATTTTCTTTTGTGTTAATCAGAAAAAAACTAATGCATACAGGTTTAAAACAACACGAGGATGAGTAAATAATGAAATAATTTTCATTGAACAATCTCTTTAAGTTGTGCCTTCAGTTGTGTCGAGGATGTTTAAGTCGTCATCATATCAGCTCTGCAAGCCTGTAAAGCAAATAATGAAATAAATTACCATTGACTTCCATAGTAGGAAAAAAATTATTTAGAAGTATCTTGATAAATGATGAAGAAAATATTTAAAAAATATATTATTAGCACACAGTTGATGGTACCTATAAAATTCCATCATTTTTTTATTCCTACTATGGGAGTCAATGGTCACTATCTGCTGTGGGTTTACCATCATTCCTCAAAATATTTTCTTTTGTGTTAATCTTTCTTGAACCTATAAAATTCCATCATTTTTTTATTCCTACTATGGGAGTCAATGGTAACTATCTGCTGTGGGTTTACCATCATTCCTCAAAATATTTTCTTTTGTGTTAATCAGAAAAAAACTAATTCATACAGGTTTAAAACAACACAAGGATGAGTAAATTATGAAAGAATTTTCATTGAACCTATAAAATTCCATCATTTTTTTATTCCTACTATGGGAGTCAATGGTCACTATCTGCTGTGGGTTTACCATCATTCCTCAAAATATTTTCTTTTGTGTTAATCAGAAAAAAACTAATGCATACAGGTTTAAAACAACACAAGGATGAGTAAATTATGAAAGAATTTTCATTAAACCTATAAAATTCCATCATTTTTTTATTCCTACTATGGGAGTCAATGGTCACTATCTGCTGTGGGTTTACCATCATTCCTCAAAATATTTTTTTTGTGTTAATCAGAAAAAAACTAATGCATACAGGTTTAAAACAACACAAGGATGAGTAAATTATGAAAGAATTTTCATTGAACCTATAAAATTCCATCATTTTTTTATTCCTAATATGGGAGTCAATGATAACTATCTGCTGTGGGTTTACCATCATTCCTCAAAATATTTTCTTTTGTGTTAATCAGAAAAAAACTAATGCATACAGGTTTAAAACAACACAAGGATGAGTAAATTATGAAAGAATTTTCATTGAACCTGTAAAATTCCATCATTTTTTTATTCCTACTATGGGAGTCAATGGTCACTATCTGCTGTGGGTTTACCATCATTCCTCAAAATATTTTCTTTTGTGTTAATCAGAAGAAAACTAATGCATACAGGTTTAAAACAACACGAGGATGAGTAAATTATGAAAGAATTTTCATTGAACTATCTCTTTAAGTTGTGCCTTCAGTTGTGTCGAAGATGTTTAAGTCGTCATCATATCAGCTCTGCAAGCCTGTAAAGCAAATAATGAAATAAATTACCATTGACTTCCATAGTAGGAAAAAAATATTTTGGAAGTATCTTTATAAATGATGAAGAAAATATTGTGATAAATTATTATTAGATTATAATTAGCACACAGCTGATAGTACCTAATAAATTCCATTATTTTTTATTCCTACTATGGGAGTCAATGGTCACTATCTGCTGTGGGTTTACCATCATTCCTCAAAATATTTTCTATTGTGTTAATCAGAAAAAAACTAATGCATACAGGTTTAAAACAACACGAGGATGAGTAAATTATGAAAGAATTTTATTGAACCTATAAAATTCCATCTTTTTTTATTCCTACTATGGGAGTCAATGGTCACTATCTGCTGTGGGTTTACCATCATTCCTCAAAATATTTTCTTTTGTGTTAATCAGAAAAAAACTAATGCATACAGGTTTAAAACAACACAAGGATGAGTAAATTATGAAAGAATTTTCATTGAACCTATAAAATTCCATCATTTTTTTATTCCTACTATGGGAGTCAATGGTCACTATCTGCTGTGGGTTTACCATCATTCCTCAAAATATTTTCTTTTGTGTTAATCAGAAAAAAACTAATGCATACACGTTTAAAACAACTCAAGGATGAGTAAATTATGAAATAATTTTCACTTAATATAAAAAATTCCTTCATTTTTTATTCCTACTATGGGAGTCAATGGTCACTATCTGCTGTGGGTTTACCATCATTCCTCAAAATATTTTCTTTTGTGTTAATCAGAAAAAAACTAATGCATACAGGTTTAAAACAACACCAGGATGAGTAAATTATGAAAGAATTTTCATTGAACCTATAAAATTCCATCTTTTTTTATTCCTACTATGGGAGTCAATGGTCACTATCTGCTGTGGGTTTACCATCATTCCTCAAAATATTTTCTTTTGTGTTAATCAGAAAAAAACTAATGCATACAGGTTTAAAACAATACAAGGATGAGTAAATTATGAAAGAATTTTCATTGAACCTATAAAATTCCATCATTTTTTATTCCTACTATGGGAGTCAATGGTAACTATCTGCTGTGGGTTTACCATCATTCCTCAAAATATTTTCTTTTGTGTTAATCAGAAAAAAACTAATGCATACAGATTTAAAACAACACAAGGATGAGTAAATTATGAAAGAATTTTCATTGAACCTATAAAATTCCTTCATTTTTTTATTCCTACTATGGGAGTCAATGGTCACTATCTGCTGTGGGTTTACCATCATTCCTCAAAATATTATCTTTTGTGTTAATCCGAAAAAAACTAATGCATACAGGTTTAAAACAACACGGAGATGAGTAAATTATGAAAGAATTTTTATTGAACCTATAAAATTCCATCATTTTTTTATTCCTACTATGGTAGTCAATGGTCACTATCTGCTGTGGGTTTACCATCATTCCTCAAAATATTTTCTTTTGTGTAAATCCGAAAAAAACTAATGCATACAGGTTTAAAACAACACGAGGATGAGTAAATTATGAAAGAATTTTCATTGAACCTATAAAATTCCATCTTTTTTTTATTCCTACTATGGGAGTCAATGGTCACTATCTGCTGTGGGTTTACCATCATTCCTCAAAATATTTTCTTTTGTGTTAATCAGAAAAAAACTAATGCATACAGGTTTAAAACAACACAAGGATGAGTAAATTATGAAAGAATTTTTCTTGAACCTATAAAATTCCATCATTTTTTTATTCCTACTATGGGAGTCAATGGTAACTATCTGCTGTGGGTTTACCATCATTCCTCAAAATATTTTCTTTTGTGTTAATCAGAAAAAAACTAATGCATACAGGTTTAAAACAACACAAGGATGAGTAAATTATGAAAGAATTTTCATTGAACCTGTAAAATTCCATCATTTATTTATTCCTACTATGGGAGTCAATGGTCACTATCTGCTGTGGGTTTACCATCATTCCTCAAAATATTTTCTTTTGTGTTAATCAGAAAAAAACTAATGCATACAGGTTTAAAACAACACGAGGATGAGTAAATAATGAAATAATTTTCATTGAACAATCTCTTTAAGTTGTGCCTTCAGTTGTGTCGAGGATGTTTAAGTCGTCATCATATCAGCTCTGCAAGCCTGTAAAGCAAATAATGAAATAAATTACCATTGACTTCCATAGTAGGAAAAAAATTATTTAGAAGTATCTTGATAAATGATGAAGAAAATATTTAAAAAATATATTATTAGCACACAGTTGATGGTACCTATAAAATTCCATCATTTTTTTATTCCTACTATGGGAGTCAATGGTCACTATCTGCTGTGGGTTTACCATCATTCCTCAAAATATTTTCTTTTGTGTTAATCAGAAGAAAACTAATGCATACAGGTTTAAAACAACACGAGGATGAGTAAATTATGAAAGAATTTTCATTGAACTATCTCTTTAAGTTGTGCCTTCAGTTGTGTCGAAGATGTTTAAGTCGTCATCATATCAGCTCTGCAAGCCTGTAAAGCAAATAATGAAATAAATTACCATTGACTTCCATAGTAGGAAAAAAATATTTTGGAAGTATCTTTATAAATGTTGACGAAAATATTGTGAAAAATTATTATTAGATTATAATTAGCACACAGCTGATGGTACCTATTAAATTCCATTATTTTTTATTCCTACTATGGGAGTCAATGGTCACTATCTGCTGTGGGTTTACCATCATTCCTCAAAATATTTTCTTTTGTGTTAATCAGAAAAAAACGAATGCATACAGGTTTAAAACAATACGAGGATGAGTAAATTATGAAAGAATTTTCATTGAACCTATAAAATTCCATTTTTTTTTATTCCTACTATGGGAGTCAATGGTCACTATCTGCTGTGGGTTTACCATCATTCCTCAAAATATTTTCTTTTGTGTTAATCAGAAAAAAAACTAATGCATACAGGTTTAAAACAACACAAGGATGAATAATTTATGAAAGAATTTTCATTGAACCTATAAAATTCCATCATTTTTTTATTCCTACTATGGGAGTCAATGGTAACTATCTGCTGTGGGTTTACCATCATTCCTCAAAATATTTTATTTTGTGTTAATCAGAAAAAAACTAATGCATACAGGTTTAAAACAACACAAGGATGAGTAAATTATGAAAGAATTTTCATTGAACCTATAAAATTCCATCATTTTTTTATTCCTACTATGGGAGTCAATGGTCACTATCTGCTGTGGGTTTACCGTCATTCCTCAAAATATTATCTTTTGTGTTAATCCGAAAAAAACTAATGCATACAGGTTTAAAACAACACGGAGATGAGTAAATTATGAAAGAATTTTTATTGAACCTATAAAATTCCATCATGTTTTTATTCCTACTATGGTAGTCAATGGTCACTATCTGCTGTGGGTTTACCATCATTCCTCAAAATATTTTCTTTTGTGTTAATCCGAAAAAAACTAATGCATACAGGTTTAAAACAACACAAGGATGAGTAAATTATGAAAGAATTTTCATTGAACCTATAAAATTCCATCATTTTTTTATTCCTACTATGGGAGTCAATGGTAACTATCTGCTGTGGGTTTACCATCATTCCTCAAAATATTTTCTTTTGTGTTAATCTTTCTTGAACCTATAAAATTCCATCATTTTTTTATTCCTACTATGGGAGTCAATGGTAACTATCTGCTGTGGGTTTACCATCATTCCTCAAAATATTTTCTTTTGTGTTAATCAGAAAAAAACTAATTCATACAGGTTTAAAACAACACAAGGATGAGTAAATTATGAAAGAATTTTCATTGAACCTATAAAATTCCATCATTTTTTTATTCCTACTATGGGAGTCAATGGTCACTATCTGCTGTGGGTTTACCATCATTCCTCAAAATATTTTCTTTTGTGTTAATCAGAAAAAAACTAATGCATACAGGTTTAAAACAACACAAGGATGAGTAAATTATGAAAGAATTTTCATTAAACCTATAAAATTCCATCATTTTTTTATTCCTACTATGGGAGTCAATGGTCACTATCTGCTGTGGGTTTACCATCATTCCTCAAAATATTTTTTTTGTGTTAATCAGAAAAAAACTAATGCATACAGGTTTAAAACAACACAAGGATGAGTAAATTATGAAAGAATTTTCATTGAACCTATAAAATTCCATCATTTTTTTATTCCTAATATGGGAGTCAATGGTCACTATCTGCTGTGGGTTTACCATCATTCCTCAAAATATTTTCTTTTGTGTTAATCAGAAAAAAACTAATGCATACAGGTTTAAAACAACACGACGATGAGTAAATAATGAAATAATTTTCATTGAACAATCTCTTTAAGTTGTGCCTTCAGTTGTGTCGAGGATGTTTAAGTCGTCATCATATCAGCTCTGCAAGCCTGCAAAGCAAATAATGAAATAAATTACCATTGACTTCCATAGTAGGAAAAAATTTATTTAGAAGTATCTTGATAAATGATGAAGAAAATATTAAAAAATATATATAATTAGCACACAGTTGATGGTACCTATAAAATTCCATCATTTTTTTATTCCTACTATGGGAGTCAATGGTCACTATCTGCTGTGGGTTTACCATCATTCCTCAAAATATTTTCTTTTGTGTTAATCAGAAAAAAACTAATGCATACAGGTTTAAAACAACACAAGGATGAGTAAATTATGAAAGAATTTTCATTAAACCTATAAAATTCCATCATTTTTTTATTCCTACTATGGGAGTCAATGGTCACTATCTGCTGTGGGTTTACCATCATTCCTCAAAATATTTTTTTTGTGTTAATCAGAAAAAAACTAATGCATACAGGTTTAAAACAACACAAGGATGAGTAAATTATGAAAGAATTTTCATTGAACCTATAAAATTCCATCATTTTTTTATTCCTAATATGGGAGTCAATGGTCACTATCTGCTGTGGGTTTACCATCATTCCTCAAAATATTTTCTTTTGTGTTAATCAGAAAAAAACTAATGCATACAGGTTTAAAACAACACGACGATGAGTAAATAATGAAATAATTTTCATTGAACAATCTCTTTAAGTTGTGCCTTCAGTTGTGTCGAGGATGTTTAAGTCGTCATCATATCAGCTCTGCAAGCCTGCAAAGCAAATAATGAAATAAATTACCATTGACTTCCATAGTAGGAAAAAATTTATTTAGAAGTATCTTGATAAATGATGAAGAAAATATTAAAAAATATATATAATTAGCACACAGTTGATGGTACCTATAAAATTCCATCATTTTTTTATTCCTACTATGGGAGTCAATGGTCACTATCTGCTGTGGGTTTACCATCATTCCTCAAAATATTTTCTTTTGTGTTAATCAGAAAAAAACTAATGCATACAGGTTTAAAACAACACAAGGATGAGTAAATTATGAAAGTTTTTTCATTGAACCTATAAAATTCCATCATTTTTTTATTCCTACTATGGGAGTCAATGGTCACTGTCTGCTGTGGGTTTACCATCATTCCTCAAAATATTTTCTTTTGTGTTAATCAGAAAAAAACTAATGCATACAGGTTTAAAACAACACAAGGATGAGTAAATTATGAAAGAATTTTCATTGAACCTGTAAAATTCCATCATTTATTTATTCCTACTATGGGAGTCAATGGTCACTATCTGCTGTGGGTTTACCATCATTCCTCAAAATATTTTCTTTTGTGTTAATCAGAAAAAAACTAATGCATACAGGTTTAAAACAACACGAGGATGAGTAAATAATGAAATAATTTTCATTGAACAATCTCTTTAAGTTGTGCCTTCAGTTGTGTCGAGGATGTTTAAGTCGTCATCATATCAGCTCTGCAAGCCTGTAAAGCAAATAATGAAATAAATTACCATTGACTTCCATAGTAGGAAAAAAATTATTTAGAAGTATCTTGATAAATGATGAAGAAAATATTTAAAAAATATATTATTAGCACACAGTTGATGGTACCTATAAAATTCCATCATTTTTTTATTCCTACTATGGGAGTCAATGGTCACTATCTGCTGTGGGTTTACCATCATTCCTCAAAATATTTTCTTTTGTGTTAATCAGAAGAAAACTAATGCATACAGGTTTAAAACAACACAAGGATGAGTAAATTATGAAAGTTTTTTCATTGAACCTATAAAATTCCATCATTTTTTTATTCCTACTATGGGAGTCAATGGTCACTATCTGCTGTGGGTTTACCATCATTCCTCAAAATATTTTATTTTGTGTTAATCAGAAGAAAACTAATGCATACAGGTTTAAAACAACACGAGGATGAGTAAATTATGAAAGAATTTTCATTGAACTATCTCTTTAAGTTGTGCCTTCAGTTGTGTCGAAGATGTTTAAGTCGTCATCATATCAGCTCTGCAAGCCTGTAAAGCAAATAATGAAATAAATTACCATTGACTTCCATAGTAGGAAAAAAATATTTTGGAAGTATCTTTATAAATGTTGACGAAAATATTGTGAAAAATTATTATTAGATTATAGCACACAGCTGATGGTACCTATTAAATTCCATTATTTTTTATTCCTACTATGGGAGTCAATGGTCACTATCTGCTGTGGGTTTACCATCATTCCTCAAAATATTTTCTTTTGTGTTAATCAGAAAAAAACGAATGCATACAGGTTTAAAACAATACGAGGATGAGTAAATTATGAAAGAATTTTCATTGAACCTATAAAATTCCATCTTTTTTTTATTCCTACTATGGGAGTCAATGGTCACTATCTGCTGTGGGTTTACCATCATTCCTCAAAATATTTTCTTTTGTGTTAATCAGAAAAAAACTAATGCATACAGGTTTAAAACAACACAAGGATGAGTAATTTATGAAAGAATTTTCATTGAACCTATAAAATTCCATCATTTTTTTATTCCTACTATGGGAGTCAATGGTAACTATCTGCTGTGGGTTTACCATCATTCCTCAAAATATTTTATTTTGTGTTAATCAGAAAAAAACTAATGCATACAGGTTTAAAACAACACAAGGATGAGTAAATTATGAAAGAATTTTCATTGAACCTATAAAATTCCATCATTTTTTTATTCCTACTATGGGAGTCAATGGTCACTATCTGCTGTGGGTTTACCATCATTCCTCAAAATATTTTCTTTTGTGTTAATCAGAAAAAAACTAATGCATACAGGTTTAAAACAATACAAGGATGAGTAAATTATGAAAGAATTTTCATTGAACCTATAAAATTCCATCATTTTTTATTCCTACTATGGGAGTCAATGGTAACTATCTGCTGTGGGTTTACCATCATTCCTCAAAATATTTTCTTTTGTGTTAATCAGAAAAAAACTAATGCATACAGGTTTAAAACAACACAAGGATGAGTAAATTATGAAAGAATTTTCATTGAACCTATAAAATTCCTTAATTTTTTTATTCCTACTATGGGAGTCAATGGTCACTATCTGCTGTGGGTTTACCATCATTCCTCAAAATATTATCTTTTGTGTTAATCCGAAAAAAAAAACTAATGCATACAGGTTTAAAACAACACGGAGATGAGTAAATTATGAAAGAATTTTTATTGAACCTATAAAATTCCATCATTTTTTTATTCCTACTATGGTAGTCAATGGTCACTATCTGCTGTGGGTTTACCATCATTCCTCAAAATATTTTCTTTTGTGTTAATCCGAAAAAAACTAATGCATACAGGTTTAAAACAACACGAGGATGAGTAAATTATGAAAGAATTTTCATTGAACCTATAAAATTCCATCTTTTTTTTATTCCTACTATGGGAGTCAATGGTCACTATCTGCTGTGGGTTTACCATCATTCCTCAAAATATTTTCTTTTGTGTTAATCAGAAAAAAACTAATGCATACAGGTTTAAAACAACACAAGGATGAGTAAATTATGAAATAATTTTTCTTGAACCTATACAATTCCATCATTTTTTTATTCCTACTATGGGAGTCAATGGTAACTATCTGCTGTGGGTTTACCATCATTCCTCAAAATATTTTCTTTTGTGTTAATCAGAAAAAAACTAATGCATACAGGTTTAAAACAACACAAGGATGAGTAAATTATGAAAGAATTTTCATTGAACCTGTAAAATTCCATCATTTATTTATTCCTACTATGGGAGTCAATGGTCACTATCTGCTGTGGGTTTACCATCATTCCTCAAAATATTTTCTTTTGTGTTAATCAGAAAAAAACTAATGCATACAGGTTTAAAACAACACGAGGATGAGTAAATAATGAAATAATTTTCATTGAACAATCTCTTTAAGTTGTGCCTTCAGTTGTGTCGAGGATGTTTAAGTCGTCATCATATCAGCTCTGCAAGCCTGTAAAGCAAATAATGAAATAAATTACCATTGACTTCCATAGTAGGAAAAAAAATATTTAGAAGTATCTTGATAAATGATGAAGAAAATATTTAAAAAATATATTATTAGCACACAGTTGATGGTACCTATAAAATTCCATCATTTTTTTATTCCTACTATGGGAGTCAATGGTCACTATCTGCTGTGGGTTTACCATCATTCCTCAAAATATTTTCTTTTGTGTTAATCAGAAGAAAACTAATGCATACAGGTTTAAAACAACACGAGGATGAGTAAATTATGAAAGAATTTTCATTGAACTATCTCTTTAAGTTGTGCCTTCAGTTGTGTCGAAGATGTTTAAGTCGTCATCATATCAGCTCTGCAAGCCTGTAAAGCAAATAATGAAATAAATTACCATTGACTTCCATAGTAGGAAAAAAATATTTTGGAAGTATCTTTATAAATGTTGACGAAAATATTGTGAAAAATTATTATTAGATTATAATTAGCACACAGCTGATGGTACCTATTAAATTCCATTATTTTTTATTCCTACTATGGGAGTCAATGGTCACTATCTGCTGTGGGTTTACCATCATTCCTCAAAATATTTTCTTTTGTGTTAATCAGAAAAAAACGAATGCATACAGGTTTAAAACAATACGAGGATGAGTAAATTATGAAAGAATTTTCATTGAACCTATAAAATTCCATCTTTTTTTATTCCTACTATGGGAGTCAATGGTCACTATCTGCTGTGGGTTTACCATCATTCCTCAAAATATTTTCTTTTGTGTTAATCAGAAAAAAACTAATGCATACAGGTTTAAAACAACACAAGGATGAGTAATTTATGAAAGAATTTTCATTGAACCTATAAAATTCCATCATTTTTTTATTCCTACTATGGGAGTCAATGGTAACTTTCTGCTGTGGGTTTACCATCATTCCTCAAAATATTTTCTTTTGTGTTAATCAGACAAAAACTAATGCATACAGGTTTAAAACAACACAAGGATGAGTAAATTATGAAAGAATTTTCATTGAACCTATAAAAATCCATCATTTTTTTAATCCTACTAAAGGAGTCAATGGTAACTTTCTGCTGTGGGTTTACCATCATTCCTCAAAATATTTTCTTTTGTGTTAATCAGAAAAAAACTAATGCATAAATGTTTAAAACAACACGAGGATGAGTAAATTATGAAAGAATTTTCATTGAACCTATAAAATTCCATCATTTTTTTATTCCTACTATGGGAGTCAATGGACACTCTCTGCTGTGGGTTTACCATCATTCCTCAAAATATTTTATTTTGTGTTAATCAGAAAAAAACTAATGTATACAGGTTTAAAATAACACGAGGATGAGTAAATTATGAAAGAATTTTCATTGAACCTATAAAATTCCATCATTTTTTTATTCTTACTATGGGAGTCAATGGTCACTATCTGCTGTGGGTTTACTATCATTCCTCAAAATATTTTCTTTTGTGTTAATCAGAAAAAAACTAATGCATAAATGTTTAAAACAACACGAGGATGAGTAAATTATGAAAGAATTTTCATTGAACCTATAAAATTCCATCATTTTTTTATTCCTACTATGGGAGTCAATGGTCACTATCTGCTGAGGGTTTACCATCATTCCTAAAAATATTTTCTTTTTGTGTTTATCAGAAAAAAACTAATGCATACAGGTTTAAAACAACACAAGGATGATTAAATTATGAAAGAATTTTCATTGAACCTATAAAATTCCATCATTTTTTATTCCTACTATGGGAGTCAATGGTCACTATCTGCTGTGGGTTTACCATCATTCCTCAAAATATTTTCTTTTGTGTTAATCAGAAAAAAACTAATGCATAAATGTTTAAAACAACACGAGGATGAGTAAATTATGAAAGAATTTTCATTGAACCTATAAAATTCCATCATTTTTTTTTATTCCTACTATGGGAGTCAATGGTCACTATCTGCTGTGGGTTTACCATCATTCCTAAAAATATTTTCTTTTTGTGTTTATCAGAAAAAAACTAATGCATACAGGTTTAAAACAACACAAGGATGATTAAATTATGAAAGAATTTTCATTGAACCTATAAAATTCCATCATTTTTTATTCCTACTATGAAAGTCAATGGTCACTATCTGCTGTGGGTTTACCATCATTCCTCAAAATATTTTCTTTTGTGTTAATCAGAAAAAAACTAATGCATAAATGTTTAAAACAACACGAGGATGAGTAAATTATGAAAGAATTTTCATTGAACCTATAAAATTCCATCATTTTTTTATTCCTACTATGGGAGTCAATGGACACTATATGCTGTGGGTTTACCATCATTCATCAAAATATTTTCTTTTGTGTTAATCAGAAAAAAACTAATGCATACAGGTTTAAAACAACACGAAGATGAGTAAATTATGAAAGAATTTTCATTGAACCTATAAAATTCCATCATTTTTTTATTCCTACTATGGGAGTCAATGGTCACTATCTGCTGTGGGTTTACCATCATTCCTCAAAATATTTTATTTTGTGTTAATCAGAAAAAAACTAATGTATACAGGTTTAAAATAACACGAGGATGAGTAAATTATGAAAGAATTTTCATTGAACCTATAAAATTCCATCATTTTTTTATTCTTACTATGGGAGTCAATGGTCACTATCTGCTGTGGGTTTACTATCATTCCTCAAAATATTTTCTTTTGTGTTAATCAGAAAAAAACTAATGCATAAATGTTTAAAACAACACGAGGATGAGTAAATTATGAAAGAATTTTCATTGAACCTATAAAATTCCATCATTTTTTTATTCCTACTATGGGAGTCAATGGTCACTATCTGCTGAGGGTTTACCATCATTCCTAAAAATATTTTCTTTTTGTGTTTATCAGAAAAAAACTAATGCATACAGGTTTAAAACAACACAAGGATGATTAAATTATGAAAGAATTTTCATTGAACCTATAAAATTCCATCATTTTTTATTCCTACTATGGGAGTCAATGGTCACTATCTGCTGTGGGTTTACCATCATTCCTCAAAATATTTTCTTTTGTGTTAATCAGAAAAAAACTAATGCATAAATGTTTAAAACAACACGAGGATGAGTAAATTATGAAAGAATTTTCATTGAACCTATAAAATTCCATCATTTTTTTTTATTCCTACTATGGGAGTCAATGGTCACTATCTGCTGTGGGTTTACCATCATTCCTAAAAATATTTTCTTTTTGTGTTTATCAGAAAAAAACTAATGCATACAGGTTTAAAACAACACAAGGATGATTAAATTATGAAAGAATTTTCATTGAACGTATAAAATTCCATCATTTTTTATTCCTACTATGGGAGTCAATGGTCACTATCTGCTGTGGGTTTACCATCATTCCTCAAAATATTTTCTTTTGTGTTAATCAGAAAAAAACTAATGCATAAATGTTTAAAACAACACGAGGATGAGTAAATTATGAAAGAATTTTCATTGAACCTATAAAATTCCATCATTTTTTTATTCCTACTATGGGAGTCAATGGACACTATATGCTGTGGGTTTACCATCATTCATCAAAATATTTTCTTTTGTGTTAATCAGAAAAAAACTAATGCATACAGGTTTAAAACAACACGAAGATGAGTAAATTATGAAAGAATTTTCATTGAACCTATAAAATTCCATCATTTTTTTATTCCTACTATGGGAGTCAATGGTCACTATCTGCTGTGGGTTTACCATCATTCCTCAAAATATTTTATTTTATGTTAATCAGAAAAAAACTAATGTATACAGGTTTAAAATAACACAAGGATGAGTAAATTATGAAAGAATTTTCATTGAACCTATAAAATTCCATCATTTTTTTATTCCTACTATGGGAGTCAATGGTCACTATCTGCTGTGGGTTTACCATCATTCCTAAAAATATTTTCTTTTTGTGTTTATCAGAAAAAAACTAATGCATACAGGTTTAAAACAACACGAAGATGAGTAAATTATGAAAGAATTTTCATTGAACCTATAAAATTCCATCATTTTTTTATTCCTACTATGGGAGTCAATGGTCACTATCTGCTGTGGGTTTACCATCATTCCTCAAAATATTTTATTTTGTGTTAATCAGAAAAAAACTAATGTATACAGGTTTAAAATAACACAAGGATGAGTAAATTATGAAAGAATTTTCATTGAACCTATAAAATTCCATCATTTTTTTATTCCTACTATGGGAGTCAATGGTCACTATCTGCTGTGGGTTTACCATCATTCCTCAAAACATTTTCTTTTGTGTTAATCAGAAAAAAACTAATGCATACAGGTTTAAAACAACACAAGGATGAGTAAATTATGAAAGAATTTTCATTGAACCTATAAAAATCCATCATTTTTTTAATCCTACTATGGGAGTCAATGGTAACTTTCTGCTGTGGGTTTACCATCATTCCTCAAAATATTTTATTTTGTGTTAATCAGAAAAAAACTAATGCATAAATGTTTAAAACAACACGAGGATGAGTAAATTATGAAAGAATTTTCATTGTACCTATAAAATTCCATCATTTTTTTATTCCTACTATGGGAGTCAAAGGACACTATCTGCTGTGGGTTTACCATCATTCATCAAAATATTTTCTTTTGTGTTAATCAGAAAAAAACTAATGCATACAGGTTTAAAACAACACGAAGATGAGTAAATTATGAAAGAATTTTCATTGAACCTATAAAATTCCATCATTTTTTTATTCCTACTATGGGAGTCAATGGTCACTATCTGCTGTGGGTTTACCATCATTCCTCAAAATATTTTATTTTGTGTTAATCAGAAAAAAACAAATGTATACAGGTTTAAAATAACACAAGGATGAGTAAATTATGAAAGAATTTTCATTGAACCTATAAAATTCCATCATTTTTTTATTCCTACTATGGGAGTCAATGGTCACTATCTGCTGTGGGTTTACCATCATTCCTCAAAACATTTTCTTTTGTGTTAATCAGAAAAAAACTAATGCATACAGGTTTAAAACAACACAAGGATGAGTAAATTATGAAATAATTTTCATTTAACCTATAAAATTCCATCATTTTTTAATTCCTACTATGGGAGTCAATGGTCACTATCTGCTGTGGGTTTACCATCATTCCTCAAAATATTTTCTTTTGTGTTAATCAGAAAAAAACTAATGCATAGAGGTTTAAAACAACACAAGGATGAGTAAATTATGAAAGAATTTTCATTGAACCTATAAAAATCCATCATTTTTTTAATCCTACTATGGGAGTCAATGGTAACTTTCTGCTGTGGGTTTACCATCATTCCTCAAAATATTTTCTTTTGTGTTAATCAGACAAAAACTAATGCATACAGGTTTAAAACAACACAAGGATGAGTAAATTATGAAAGAATTTTCATTGAACCTATAAAAATCCATCATTTTTTTAATCCTACTAAAGGAGTCAATGGTAACTTTCTGCTGTGGGTTTACCATCATTCCTCAAAATATTTTCTTTTGTGTTAATCATACAAAAACTAATGCATACAGGTTTAAAACAACACAAGGATGAGTAAATTATGAAATAATTTTCATTTAACCTATAAAATTCCATCATTTTTTTATTCCTACTATGGGAGTCAATGGTCACTATCTGCTGTGGGTTTACCATCATTCCTCAAAATATTTTCTTTTGTGTTAATCAGAAAAAAACTAATGCATAAATGTTTAAAACAACACGAGGATGAGTAAATTATGAAAGAATTTTCATTGAACCTATAAAATTCCATCATTTTTTTATTCCTACTATGGGAGTCAATGGACACTCTCTGCTGTGGGTTTACCATCATTCCTCAAAATATTTTCTTTTGTGTTAATCAGAAAAAAACTAATGCATAAATGTTTAAAACAACACGAGGATGAGTAAATTATGAAAGAATTTTCATTGTACCTATAAAATTCCATCATTTTTTTATTCCTACTATGGGAGTCAATGGACACTATCTGCTGTGGGTTTACCATCATTCATCAAAATATTTTCTTTTGTGTTAATCAGAAAAAAACTAATGCATACAGGTTTAAAACAACACGAGGATGAGTAAATTATGAAAGAATTTTCATTGAACCTATAAAATTCCATCATTTTTTTATTCCTACTATGGGAGTCAATGGTCACTATCTGCTGTGGGTTTACCATCATTCCTCAAAATATTTTATTTTGTGTTAATCAGAAAAAAACTAATGTATACAGGTTTAAAATAACACGAGGATGAGTAAATTATGAAAGAATTTTCATTGAACCTATAAAATTCCATCATTTTTTTATTCTTACTATGGGAGTCAATGGTCACTATCTGCTGTGGGTTTACTATCATTCCTCAAAATATTTTCTTTTGTGTTATTCAGAAAAAAACTAATGCATAAATGTTTAAAACAACACGAGGATGAGTAAATTATGAAAGAATTTTCATTGAACCTATAAAATTCCATCATATTTTATTCCTACTATGGGAGTCAATGGTCACTATCTGCTGTGGGTTTACCATCATTCCTCAAAATATTTTCTTTTGTGTTAATCAGAAAAAAACTAATGCATACAGGTTTAAAACAACACAAGGATGAGTAAATTATGAAAGAATTTTCATTGAACCTATAAAAATCCATCATTTTTTTAATCCTACTATGGGAGTCAATGGTAACTTTCTGCTGTGGGTTTACCATCATTCCTCAAAATATTTTATTTTGTGTTAATCAGAAAAAAACTAATGCATACAGGTTTAAAACAACACAAGGATGAGTAAATTATGAAATAATTTTCATTTAACCTATAAAATTCCATCATTTTTTAATTCCTACTATGGGAGTCAATGGTCACTATCTGCTGTGGGTTTACCATCATTCCTCAAAACATTTTCTTTTGTGTTAATCAGAAAAAAACTAATGCATACAGGTTTAAAACAACACAAGGATGAGTAAATTATGAAAGAATTTTCATTGAACCTATAAAATTCCATCATTTTTTTATTCTTACTATGGGAGTCAATGGTCACTATCTGCTGTGGGTTTACCATCATTCCTCAAAACATTTTCTTTTGTGTTAATCAGAAAAAAACTAATGCATACAGGTTTAAAACAACACAAGGATGAGTAAATTATGAAAGAATTTTCATTGAACCTATAAAAATCCATCATTTTTTTAATCCTACTATGGGAGTCAATGGTAACTTTCTGCTGTGGGTTTACCATCATTCCTCAAAATATTTTATTTTGTGTTAATCAGAAAAAAACTAATGCATACAGGTTTAAAACAACACAAGGATGAGTAAATTATGAAATAATTTTCATTTAACCTATAAAATTCCATCATTTTTTAATTCCTACTATGGGAGTCAATGGTCACTATCTGCTGTGGGTTTACCATCATTCCTCAAAACATTTTCTTTTGTGTTAATCAGAAAAAAACTAATACATAGAGGTTTAAAACAACACAAGGATGAGTAAATTATGAAAGAATTTTCATTGAACCTATAAAAATCCATCATTTTTTTAATCCTAATATGGGAGTCAATGGTAACTTTCTGCTGTGGGTTTACCATCATTCCTCAAAATATTTTCTTTTGTGTTAATCAGACAAAAACTAATGCATACAGGTTTAAAACAACACAAGGATGAGTAAATTATGAAAGAATTTTCATTGAACCTATAAAAATCCATCAGTTTTTTTAATCCTACTAAAGGAGTCAATGGTAACTTTCTGCTGTGGGTTTACCATCATTCCTCAAAATATTTTCTTTTGTGTTAATCATACAAAAACTAATGCATACAGGTTTAAAACAACACAAGGATGAGTAAATTATGAAATAATTTTCATTTAACCTATAAAATTCCATCATTTTTTTATTCCTACTATGGGAGTCAATGGTCACTATCTGCTGTGGGTTTACCATCATTCCTCAAAATATTTTCTTTTGTGTTAATCAGAAAAAAACTAATGCATAAATGTTTAAAACAACACGAGGATGAGTAAATTATGAAAGAATTTTCATTGAACCTATAAAATTCCATCATTTTTTTATTCCTACTATGGGAGTCAATGGACACTCTCTGCTGTGGGTTTACCATCATTCCTCAAAATATTTTATTTTGTGTTAATCAGAAAAAAACTAATGTATACAGGTTTAAAATAACACGAGGATGAGTAAATTATGAAAGAATTTTCATTGAACCTATAAAATTCCATCATTTTTTTATTCTTACTATGGGAGTCAATGGTCACTATCTGCTGTGGGTTTACTATCATTCCTCAAAATATTTTCTTTTGTGTTAATCAGAAAAAAACTAATGCATAAATGTTTAAAACAACACGAGGATGAGTAAATTATGAAAGAATTTTCATTGAACCTATAAAATTCCATCATTTTTTTATTCCTACTATGGGAGTCAATGGTCACTATCTGCTGTGGGTTTACCATCATTCCTAAAAATATTTTCTTTTTGTGTTTATCAGAAAAAAACTAATGCATACAGGTTTAAAACAACACAAGGATGATTAAATTATGAAAGAATTTTCATTGAACCTATAAAATTCCATCATTTTTTATTCCTACTATGGGAGTCAATGGTCACTATCTGCTGTGGGTTTACCATCATTCCTCAAAACATTTTCTTTTGTGTTAATCAGAAAAAAACTAATGCATACAGGTTTAAAACAACACAAGGATGAGTAAATTATGAAAGAATTTTCATTGAACCTATAAAAATCCATCATTTTTTTAATCCTACTATGGGAGTCAATGGTAACTTTCTGCTGTGGGTTTACCATCATTCCTCAAAATATTTTCTTTTGTGTTAATCAGAAAAAAACTAATGCATAAATGTTTAAAACAACACGAGGATGAGTAAATTATGAAAGAATTTTCATTGTACCTATAAAATTCCATCATTTTTTTATTCCTACTATGGGAGTCAATGGTCACTATCTGCTGTGGGTTTACCATCATTCCTCAAAACATTTTCTTTTGTGTTAATCAGAAAAAAACTAATGCATACAGGTTTAAAACAACACAAGGATGAGTAAATTATGAAAGAATTTTCATTGAACCTATAAAAATCCATCATTTTTTTAATCCTACTATGGGAGTCAATGGTAACTTTCTGCTGTGGGTTTACCATCATTCCTCAAAATATTTTCTTTTGTGTTAATCAGAAAAAAACTAATGCATAAATGTTTAAAACAACACGAGGATGAGTAAATTATGAAAGAATTTTCATTGTACCTATAAAATTCCATCATTTTTTTATTCCTACTATGGGAGTCAATGGACACTATCTGCTGTGGGTTTACCATCATTCATCAAAATATTTTCTTTTGTGTTAATCAGAAAAAAAACTAATGCATACAGGTTTAAAACAACACGAAGATGAGTAAATTATGAAAGAATTTTCATTGAACCTATAAAAATCCATCAGTTTTTTTAATCCTACTAAAGGAGTCAATGGTAACTTTCTGCTGTGGGTTTACCATCATTCCTCAAAATATTTTCTTTTGTGTTAATCATACAAAAACTAATGCATACAGGTTTAAAACAACACAAGGATGAGTAAATTATGAAATAATTTTCATTTAACCTATAAAATTCCATCATTTTTTTATTCCTACTATGGGAGTCAATGGTCACTATCTGCTGTGGGTTTACCATCATTCCTCAAAATATTTTCTTTTGTGTTAATCAGAAAAAAACTAATGCATAAATGTTTAAAACAACACGAGGATGAGTAAATTATGAAAGAATTTTCATTGAACCTATAAAATTCCATCATTTTTTTATTCCTACTATGGGAGTCAATGGACACTCTCTGCTGTGGGTTTACCATCATTCCTCAAAATATTTTATTTTGTGTTAATCAGAAAAAAACTAATGTATACAGGTTTAAAATAACACGAGGATGAGTAAATTATGAAAGAATTTTCATTGAACCTATAAAATTCCATCATTTTTTTATTCTTACTATGGGAGTCAATGGTCACTATCTGCTGTGGGTTTACTATCATTCCTCAAAATATTTTCTTTTGTGTTAATCAGAAAAAAACTAATGCATAAATGTTTAAAACAACACGAGGATGAGTAAATTATGAAAGAATTTTCATTGAACCTATAAAATTCCATCATTTTTTTATTCCTACTATGGGAGTCAATGGTCACTATCTGCTGTGGGTTTACCATCATTCCTAAAAATATTTTCTTTTTGTGTTTATCAGAAAAAAACTAATGCATACAGGTTTAAAACAACACAAGGATGATTAAATTATGAAAGAATTTTCATTGAACCTATAAAATTCCATCATTTTTTATTCCTACTATGGGAGTCAATGGTCACTATCTGCTGTGGGTTTACCATCATTCCTCAAAACATTTTCTTTTGTGTTAATCAGAAAAAAACTAATGCATACAGGTTTAAAACAACACAAGGATGAGTAAATTATGAAAGAATTTTCATTGAACCTATAAAAATCCATCATTTTTTTAATCCTACTATGGGAGTCAATGGTAACTTTCTGCTGTGGGTTTACCATCATTCCTCAAAATATTTTCTTTTGTGTTAATCAGAAAAAAACTAATGCATAAATGTTTAAAACAACACGAGGATGAGTAAATTATGAAAGAATTTTCATTGTACCTATAAAATTCCATCATTTTTTTATTCCTACTATGGGAGTCAATGGTCACTATCTGCTGTGGGTTTACCATCATTCCTCAAAACATTTTCTTTTGTGTTAATCAGAAAAAAACTAATGCATACAGGTTTAAAACAACACAAGGATGAGTAAATTATGAAAGAATTTTCATTGAACCTATAAAAATCCATCATTTTTTTAATCCTACTATGGGAGTCAATGGTAACTTTCTGCTGTGGGTTTACCATCATTCCTCAAAATATTTTCTTTTGTGTTAATCAGAAAAAAACTAATGCATAAATGTTTAAAACAACACGAGGATGAGTAAATTATGAAAGAATTTTCATTGTACCTATAAAATTCCATCATTTTTTTATTCCTACTATGGGAGTCAATGGACACTATCTGCTGTGGGTTTACCATCATTCATCAAAATATTTTCTTTTGTGTTAATCAGAAAAAAAACTAATGCATACAGGTTTAAAACAACACGAAGATGAGTAAATTATGAAAGAATTTTCATTGAACCTATAAAATTCCATCATTTTTTTATTCCTACTATGGGAGTCAATGGTCACTATCTGCTGTGGGTTTACCATCATTCCTCAAAATATTTTATTTTGTGTTAATCAGAAAAAAACTAATGTATACAGATTTAAAATAACACAAGGATGAGTAAATTATAAAAAAGAATTTTCATTGAACCTATAAAATTCCATCATTTTTTTATTCCTACTATGGGAGTCAATGGTCACTATCTGCTGTGGGTTTACCATCATTCCTCAAAACATTTTCTTTTGTGTTAATCAGAAAAAAACTAATGCATACAGGTTTAAAACAACACAAGGATGAGTAAATTATGAAAGAATTTTCATTGAACCTATAAAAATCCATCATTTTTTTAATCCTACTATGGGAGTCAATGGTAACTTTCTGCTGTGGGTTTACCATCATTCCTCAAAATATTTTATTTTGTGTTAATCAGAAAAAAACTAATGCATACAGGTTTAAAACAACACAAGGATGAGTAAATTATGAAAGAATTTTCATTGAACCTATAAAAATCCATCATTTTTTTAATCCTACTATGGGAGTCAATGGTAACTTTCTGCTGTGGGTTTACCATCATTCCTCAAAATATTTTATTTTGTGTTAATCAGAAAAAAACTAATGCATACAGGTTTAAAACAACACAAGGATGAGTAAATTATGAAATAATTTTCATTTAACCTATAAAATTCCATCATTTTTTAATTCCTACTATGGGAGTCAATGGTCACTATCTGCTGTGGGTTTACCATCATTCCTCAAAATATTTTCTTTTGTGTTAATCAGAAAAAAACTAATGCATAGAGGTTTAAAACAACACAAGGATGAGTAAATTATGAAAGAATTTTCATTGAACCTATAAAAATCCATCATTTTTTTAATCCTACTATGGGAGTCAATGGTAACTTTCTGCTGTGGGTTTACCATCATTCCTCAAAATATTTTCTTTTGTGTTAATCAGACAAAAACTAATGCATACAGGTTTAAAACAACACAAGGATGAGTAAATTATGAAATAATTTTCATTTAACCTTTAAAATTCCATCATTTTTTTATTCCTACTATGGGAGTCAATGGTCACTATCTGCTGTGGGTTTACCATCATTCCTCAAAATATTTTCTTTTGTGTTAATCAGAAAAAAACTAATGCATAAATGTTTAAAACAACACGAGGATGAGTAAATTATGAAAGAATTTTCATTGAACCTATAAAATTCCATCATTTTTTTATTCCTACTATGGGAGTCAATGGACACTCTCTGCTGTGGGTTTACCATCATTCCTCAAAATATTTTATTTTGTGTTAATCAGAAAAAACTAATGTATACAGGTTTAAAATAACACGAGGATGAGTAAATTATGAAAGAATTTTCATTGAACCTATAAAATTCCATCATTTTTTTATTCTTACTATGGGAGTCAATGGTCACTATCTGCTGTGGGTTTACTATCATTCCTCAAAATATTTTCTTTTGTGTTAATCAGAAAAAAACTAATGCATAAATGTTTAAAACAACACGAGGATGAGTAAATTATGAAAGAATTTTCATTGAACCTATAAAATTCCATCATTTTTTTATTCCTACTATGGGAGTCAATGGACACTCTCTGCTGTGGGTTTACCATCATTCCTCAAAATATTTTATTTTGTGTTAATCAGAAAAAAACTAATGTATACAGGTTTAAAATAACACGAGGATGAGTAAATTATGAAAGAATTTTCATTGAACCTATAAAATTCCATCATTTTTTTATTCTTACTATGGGAGTCAATGGTCACTATCTGCTGTGGGTTTACTATCATTCCTCAAAATATTTTCTTTTGTGTTAATCAGAAAAAAACTAATGCATAAATGTTTAAAACAACACGAGGATGAGTAAATTATGAAAGAATTTTCATTGAACCTATAAAATTCCATCATTTTTTTATTCCTACTATGGGAGTCAATGGTCACTATCTGCTGTGGGTTTACCATCATTCCTAAAAATATTTTCTTTTTGTGTTTATCAGAAAAAAACTAATGCATACAGGTTTAAAACAACACAAGGATGATTAAATTATGAAAGAATTTTCATTGAACCTATAAAATTCCATCATTTTTTATTCCTACTATGGGAGTCAATGGTCACTATCTGCTGTGGGTTTACCATCATTCCTCAAAACATTTTCTTTTGTGTTAATCAGAAAAAAACTAATGCATACAGGTTTAAAACAACACAAGGATGAGTAAATTATGAAAGAATTTTCATTGAACCTATAAAAATCCATCATTTTTTTAATCCTACTATGGGAGTCAATGGTAACTTTCTGCTGTGGGTTTACCATCATTCCTCAAAATATTTTCTTTTGTGTTAATCAGAAAAAAACTAATGCATAAATGTTTAAAACAACACGAGGATGAGTAAATTATGAAAGAATTTTCATTGTACCTATAAAATTCCATCATTTTTTATTCCTACTATGGGAGTCAATGGTCACTATCTGCTGTGGGTTTACCATCATTCCTCAAAACATTTTCTTTTGTGTTAATCAGAAAAAAACTAATGCATACAGGTTTAAAACAACACAAGGATGAGTAAATTATGAAAGAATTTTCATTGAACCTATAAAAATCCATCATTTTTTTAATCCTACTATGGGAGTCAATGGTAACTTTCTGCTGTGGGTTTACCATCATTCCTCAAAATATTTTCTTTTGTGTTAATCAGAAAAAAACTAATGCATAAATGTTTAAAACAACACGAGGATGAGTAAATTATGAAAGAATTTTCATTGTACCTATAAAATTCCATCATTTTTTTATTCCTACTATGGGAGTCAATGGACACTATCTGCTGTGGGTTTACCATCATTCATCAAAATATTTTCTTTTGTGTTAATCAGAAAAAAACTAATGCATACAGGTTTAAAACAACACGAAGATGAGTAAATTATGAAAGAATTTTCATTGAACCTATAAAATTCCATCATTTTTTTATTCCTACTATGGGAGTCAATGGTCACTATCTGCTGTGGGTTTACCATCATTCCTCAAAATATTTTATTTTGTGTTAATCAGAAAAAAACTAATGTATACAGGTTTAAAATAACACAAGGATGAGTAAATTATAAAAAAGAATTTTCATTGAACCTATAAAATTCCATCATTTTTTTATTCCTACTATGGGAGTCAATGGTCACTATCTGCTGTGGGTTTACCATCATTCCTCAAAACATTTTCTTTTGTGTTAATCAGAAAAAAACTAATGCATACAGGTTTAAAACAACACAAGGATGAGTAAATTATGAAAGAATTTTCATTGAACCTATAAAAATCCATCATTTTTTTAATCCTACTATGGGAGTCAATGGTAACTTTCTGCTGTGGGTTTACCATCATTCCTCAAAATATTTTATTTTGTGTTAATCAGAAAAAAACTAATGCATACAGGTTTAAAACAACACAAGGATGAGTAAATTATGAAATAATTTTCATTTAACCTATAAAATTCCATCATTTTTTAATTCCTACTTAGGGAGTCAATGGTCACTATCTGCTGTGGGTTTACCATCATTCCTCAAATTATTTTTTGTGTTAATCAGAAAAAAACTAATGCATAGAGGTTTAAAACAACACAAGGATGAGTAAATTATGAAAGAATTTTCATTGAACCTATAAAAATCCATCATTTTTTTAATCCTACTATGGGAGTCAATGGTAACTTTCTGCTGTGGGTTTACCATCATTCCTCAAAATATTTTCTTTTGTGTTAATCAGACAAAAACTAATGCATACAGGTTTAAAACAACACAAGGATGAGTAAATTATGAAAGAATTTTCATTGAACCTATAAAAATCCATCATTTTTTTAATCCTACTAAAGGAGTCAATGGTAACTTTCTGCTGTGGGTTTACCATCATTCCTCAAAATATTTTCTTTTGTGTTAATCATACAAAAACTAATGCATACAGGTTTAAAACAACACAAGGATGAGTAAATTATGAAATAATTTTCATTTAACCTATAAAATTCCATCATTTTTTTATTCCTACTATGGGAGTCAATGGTCACTATCTGCTGTGGGTTTACCATCATTCCTCAAAATATTTTCTTTTGTGTTAATCAGAAAAAAACTAATGCATAAATGTTTAAAACAACACGAGGATGAGTAAATTATGAAAGAATTTTCATTGTACCTATAAAATTCCATCATTTTATTATTCCTACTATGGGAGTCAATTGACACTATCTGCTGTGGGTTTACCATCATTCATCAAAATATTTTCTTTTGTGTTAATCAGAAAAAAACTAATGCATACAGGTTTAAAACAACACGAGGATGAGTAAATTATGAAAGAATTTTCATTGAACCTATAAAATTCCATCATTTTTTTATTCCTACTATGGGAGTCAATGGTCACTATCTGCTGTGGGTTTACCATCATTCCTCAAAATATTTTATTTTGTGTTAATCAGAAAAAAACTAATGTATACAGGTTTAAAATAACACGAGGATGAGTAAATTATGAAAGATATTTCATTGAACCTATAAAATTCCATCATTTTTTTATTCCTACTATGGGAGTCAATGGTCACTATCTGCTGTGGGTTTACCATCATTCCTCAAAATATTTTCTTTTGTGTTAATCAGAAAAAAACTAATGCATACAGGTTTAAAACAACACGAGGATGAGTAAATTATGAAAGAATTTTCATTGAACTTATAAAATTCCATCATTTTTTTATTCCTACTATGGGAGTCAATGGTCACTATCTGCTGTGGGTTTACCATCATTCCTAAAAATATTTTCTTTTTGTGTTAATCAGAAAAAAAACTAATGCATACAGGTTTAAAACAACACAAGGATGAGTAAATTATGAAAGAATTTTCATTGAACCTATAAAATTCCATCATTTTTTTATTCCTACTATGGGAGTCAATGGTCACTATCTGCTGTGGGTTTACCATCATTCCTAAAAATATTTTCTTTTTGTGTTAATCAGAAAAAAACTAATGCATACAGGTTTAAAACAACACAAGGATGAGTAAATTATGAAAGAATTTTCATTGAACCTATAAAATTCCATCATTTTTTTATTCCTACTATGGGAGTCAATGGTCACTATCTGCTGTGGGTTTACCATCATTCCTTAAAATATTTTCTTTTGTGTTAATCAGAAAAAAAACTAATGCATACAGGTTTAAAACAACACAAGGATGAGTAAATTATGAAAGAATTTTCATTGAACCTATAAAAATCCATCATTTTTTAATCCTACTATGGGAGTCAATGGTAACTTTCTGCTGTGGGTTTACCATCATTCCTCAAAATATTTTCTTTTGTGTTAATCAGAAAAAAACTAATGCATACAGGTTTAAAACAACACAAGGATGAGTAAATTATGAAAGAATTTTCATTGAACCTATAAAAATCCATCATTTTTTTAATCCTACTATGGGAGTCAATGGTCACTATCTGCTGTGGGTTTACCATCATTCCTCAAAGTATTTTCTTTTGTGTTAATCAGAAAAAAACTAATGCATAAATGTTTAAAACAACACGAGGATGAGTAAATTATGAAAGAATTTTCATTGAACCTATAAAATTCCATCATTTTTTTATTCCTACTATGGGAGTCAATGGTCACTATCTGCTGTGGGTTTACCATCATTCCTCAAAATATTTTCTTTTGTGTTAATCAGAAAAAAACTAATGCATACAGGTTTAAAACAACACAAGGATGAGTAAATTATGAAAGAATTTTCAGTGAACCTATAAAAATCCATCATTTTTTTATTCCTACTATGGGAGTCAATGGTCACTATCTGCTGTGGGTTTACCATCATTCCTCAAAATATTTTGTTTTGTGTTAATCAGAAAAAAACTAATGCATAAATGTTTAAAACAACACGAGGATGAGTAAATTATGAAAGAATTTTCATTGAACCTATAAAATTCCATCATTTTTTTATTCCTACTATGGGAGTCAATGGTCACTATCTGCTGTGGGTTTACCATCATTCCTAAAAATATTTTCTTTTTGTGGTAATCAGAAAAAAACTAATGCATACAGGTTTAAAACAACACAAGGATGAGTAAATTATGAAAGAATTTTCATTGAACCTATAAAATTCCATCATTTTTTTATTCCTACTATGGGAGTCAATGGTCACTATCTGCTGTGGGTTTACCATCATTCCTCAAAATATTTTCTTTTGTGTTAATCAGACAAAAACTAATGCATACAGGTTTAAAACAACACAAGGATGAGTAAATTATGAAAGAATTTTCATTGAACCTATAAAAATCCATCATTTTTTTAATCCTACTAAAGGAGTCATTGGTAACTTTCTGCTGTGGGTTTACCATCATTCCTCAAAATATTTTCTTTTGTGTTAATCATACAAAAACTAATGCATACAGGTTTAAAACAACACAAGGATGAGTAAATTATGAAATAATTTTCATTTAACCTATAAAATTCCATCATTTTTTTATTCCTACTATGGGAGTCAATGGTCACTATCTGCTGTGGGTTTACCATCATTCCTCAAAATATTTTCTTTTGTGTTAATCAGAAAAAAACTAATGCATAAATGTTTAAAACAACACGAGGATGAGTAAATTATGAAAGAATTTTCATTGAACCTATAAAATTCCATCATTTTTTTATTCCTACTATGGGAGTCAATGGACACTCTCTGCTGTGGGTTTACCATCATTCCTCAAAATATTTTCTTTTGTGTTAATCAGAAAAAAACTAATGCATAAATGTTTAAAACAACACGAGGATGAGTAAATTATGAAAGAATTTTCATTGTACCTATAAAATTCCATCATTTTTTTATTCCTACTATGGGAGTCAATGGACACTATCTGCTGTGGGTTTACCATCATTCATCAAAATATTTTCTTTTGTGTTAATCAGAAAAAAACTAATGCATACAGGTTTAAAACAACACGAGGATGAGTAAATTATGAAAGAATTTTCATTGAACCTATAAAATTCCATCATTTTTTTATTCCTACTATGGGAGTCAATGGTCACTATCTGCTGTGGGTTTACCATCATTCCTCAAAATATTTTATTTTGTGTTAATCAGAAAAAAAAAAATGTATACAGGTTTAAAATAACACGAGGATGAGTAAATTATGAAAGATATTTCATTGAACCTATAAAATTCCATCATTTTTTTATTCTTACTATGGGAGTCAATGGTCACTATCTGCTGTGGGTTTACTATCATTCCTCAAAATATTTTCTTTTGTGTTAATCAGAAAAAAACTAATGCATAAATGTTTAAAACAACACGAGGATGAGTAAATTATGAAAGAATTTTCATTGAACCTATAAAATTCCATCATTTTTTTATTCTTACTATGGGAGTCAATGGTCACTATCTGCTGTGGGTTTACCATCATTCCTCAAAACATTTTCTTTTGTGTTAATCAGAAAAAAACTAATACATAGAGGTTTAAAACAACACAAGGATGAGTAAATTATGAAAGAATTTTCATTGAACCTATAAAAATCCATCATTTTTTTAATCCTACTATGGGAGTCAATGGTAACTTTCTGCTGTGGGTTTACCATCATTCCTCAAAATATTTTCTTTTGTGTTAATCAGACAAAAACTAATGCATACAGGTTTAAAACAACACAAGGATGAGTAAATTATGAAAGAATTTTCATTGAACCTATAAAAATCCATCAGTTTTTTTAATCCTACTAAAGGAGTCAATGGTAACTTTCTGCTGTGGGTTTACCATCATTCCTCAAAATATTTTCTTTTGTGTTAATCATACAAAAACTAATGCATACAGGTTTAAAACAACACAAGGATGAGTAAATTATGAAATAATTTTCATTTAACCTATAAAATTCCATCATTTTTTTATTCCTACTATGGGAGTCAATGGTCACTATCTGCTGTGGGTTTACCATCATTCCTCAAAATATTTTCTTTTGTGTTAATCAGAAAAAAACTAATGCATAAATGTTTAAAACAACACGAGGATGAGTAAATTATGAAAGAATTTTCATTGAACCTATAAAATTCCATCATTTTTTTATTCCTACTATGGGAGTCAATGGACACTCTCTGCTGTGGGTTTACCATCATTCCTCAAAATATTTTATTTTGTGTTAATCAGAAAAAAACTAATGTATACAGGTTTAAAATAACACGAGGATGAGTAAATTATGAAAGAATTTTCATTGAACCTATAAAATTCCATCATTTTTTTATTCTTACTATGGGAGTCAATGGTCACTATCTGCTGTGGGTTTACTATCATTCCTCAAAATATTTTCTTTTGTGTTAATCAGAAAAAAACTAATGCATAAATGTTTAAAACAACACGAGGATGAGTAAATTATGAAAGAATTTTCATTGAACCTATAAAATTCCATCATTTTTTTATTCCTACTATGGGAGTCAATGGTCACTATCTGCTGTGGGTTTACCATCATTCCTAAAAATATTTTCTTTTTGTGTTTATCAGAAAAAAACTAATGCATACAGGTTTAAAACAACACAAGGATGATTAAATTATGAAAGAATTTTCATTGAACCTATAAAATTCCATCATTTTTTATTCCTACTATGGGAGTCAATGGTCACTATCTGCTGTGGGTTTACCATCATTCCTCAAAACATTTTCTTTTGTGTTAATCAGAAAAAAACTAATGCATACAGGTTTAAAACAACACAAGGATGAGTAAATTATGAAAGAATTTTCATTGAACCTATAAAAATCCATCATTTTTTTAATCCTACTATGGGAGTCAATGGTAACTTTCTGCTGTGGGTTTACCATCATTCCTCAAAATATTTTCTTTTGTGTTAATCAGAAAAAAACTAATGCATAAATGTTTAAAACAACACGAGGATGAGTAAATTATGAAAGAATTTTCATTGTACCTATAAAATTCCATCATTTTTTTATTCCTACTATGGGAGTCAATGGTCACTATCTGCTGTGGGTTTACCATCATTCCTCAAAACATTTTCTTTTGTGTTAATCAGAAAAAAACTAATGCATACAGGTTTAAAACAACACAAGGATGAGTAAATTATGAAAGAATTTTCATTGAACCTATAAAAATCCATCATTTTTTTAATCCTACTATGGGAGTCAATGGTAACTTTCTGCTGTGGGTTTACCATCATTCCTCAAAATATTTTCTTTTGTGTTAATCAGAAAAAAACTAATGCATAAATGTTTAAAACAACACGAGGATGAGTAAATTATGAAAGAATTTTCATTGTACCTATAAAATTCCATCATTTTTTTATTCCTACTATGGGAGTCAATGGACACTATCTGCTGTGGGTTTACCATCATTCATCAAAATATTTTCTTTTGTGTTAATCAGAAAAAAAACTAATGCATACAGGTTTAAAACAACACGAAGATGAGTAAATTATGAAAGAATTTTCATTGAACCTATAAAATTCCATCATTTTTTTATTCCTACTATGGGAGTCAATGGTCACTATCTGCTGTGGGTTTACCATCATTCCTCAAAATATTTTATTTTGTGTTAATCAGAAAAAAACTAATGTATACAGATTTAAAATAACACAAGGATGAGTAAATTATAAAAAAGAATTTTCATTGAACCTATAAAATTCCATCATTTTTTTATTCCTACTATGGGAGTCAATGGTCACTATCTGCTGTGGGTTTACCATCATTCCTCAAAACATTTTCTTTTGTGTTAATCAGAAAAAAACTAATGCATACAGGTTTAAAACAACACAAGGATGAGTAAATTATGAAAGAATTTTCATTGAACCTATAAAAATCCATCATTTTTTTAATCCTACTATGGGAGTCAATGGTAACTTTCTGCTGTGGGTTTACCATCATTCCTCAAAATATTTTATTTTGTGTTAATCAGAAAAAAACTAATGCATACAGGTTTAAAACAACACAAGGATGAGTAAATTATGAAAGAATTTTCATTGAACCTATAAAAATCCATCATTTTTTTAATCCTACTATGGGAGTCAATGGTAACTTTCTGCTGTGGGTTTACCATCATTCCTCAAAATATTTTATTTTGTGTTAATCAGAAAAAAACTAATGCATACAGGTTTAAAACAACACAAGGATGAGTAAATTATGAAATAATTTTCATTTAACCTATAAAATTCCATCATTTTTTAATTCCTACTATGGGAGTCAATGGTCACTATCTGCTGTGGGTTTACCATCATTCCTCAAAATATTTTCTTTTGTGTTAATCAGAAAAAAACTAATGCATAGAGGTTTAAAACAACACAAGGATGAGTAAATTATGAAAGAATTTTCATTGAACCTATAAAAATCCATCATTTTTTTAATCCTACTATGGGAGTCAATGGTAACTTTCTGCTGTGGGTTTACCATCATTCCTCAAAATATTTTCTTTTGTGTTAATCAGACAAAAACTAATGCATACAGGTTTAAAACAACACAAGGATGAGTAAATTATGAAATAATTTTCATTTAACCTTTAAAATTCCATCATTTTTTTATTCCTACTATGGGAGTCAATGGTCACTATCTGCTGTGGGTTTACCATCATTCCTCAAAATATTTTCTTTTGTGTTAATCAGAAAAAAACTAATGCATAAATGTTTAAAACAACACGAGGATGAGTAAATTATGAAAGAATTTTCATTGAACCTATAAAATTCCATCATTTTTTTATTCCTACTATGGGAGTCAATGGACACTCTCTGCTGTGGGTTTACCATCATTCCTCAAAATATTTTATTTTGTGTTAATCAGAAAAAACTAATGTATACAGGTTTAAAATAACACGAGGATGAGTAAATTATGAAAGAATTTTCATTGAACCTATAAAATTCCATCATTTTTTTATTCTTACTATGGGAGTCAATGGTCACTATCTGCTGTGGGTTTACTATCATTCCTCAAAATATTTTCTTTTGTGTTAATCAGAAAAAAACTAATGCATAAATGTTTAAAACAACACGAGGATGAGTAAATTATGAAAGAATTTTCATTGAACCTATAAAATTCCATCATTTTTTTATTCCTACTATGGGAGTCAATGGACACTCTCTGCTGTGGGTTTACCATCATTCCTCAAAATATTTTATTTTGTGTTAATCAGAAAAAAACTAATGTATACAGGTTTAAAATAACACGAGGATGAGTAAATTATGAAAGAATTTTCATTGAACCTATAAAATTCCATCATTTTTTTATTCTTACTATGGGAGTCAATGGTCACTATCTGCTGTGGGTTTACTATCATTCCTCAAAATATTTTCTTTTGTGTTAATCAGAAAAAAACTAATGCATAAATGTTTAAAACAACACGAGGATGAGTAAATTATGAAAGAATTTTCATTGAACCTATAAAATTCCATCATTTTTTTATTCCTACTATGGGAGTCAATGGTCACTATCTGCTGTGGGTTTACCATCATTCCTAAAAATATTTTCTTTTTGTGTTTATCAGAAAAAAACTAATGCATACAGGTTTAAAACAACACAAGGATGATTAAATTATGAAAGAATTTTCATTGAACCTATAAAATTCCATCATTTTTTATTCCTACTATGGGAGTCAATGGTCACTATCTGCTGTGGGTTTACCATCATTCCTCAAAACATTTTCTTTTGTGTTAATCAGAAAAAAACTAATGCATACAGGTTTAAAACAACACAAGGATGAGTAAATTATGAAAGAATTTTCATTGAACCTATAAAAATCCATCATTTTTTTAATCCTACTATGGGAGTCAATGGTAACTTTCTGCTGTGGGTTTACCATCATTCCTCAAAATATTTTCTTTTGTGTTAATCAGAAAAAAACTAATGCATAAATGTTTAAAACAACACGAGGATGAGTAAATTATGAAAGAATTTTCATTGTACCTATAAAATTCCATCATTTTTTATTCCTACTATGGGAGTCAATGGTCACTATCTGCTGTGGGTTTACCATCATTCCTCAAAACATTTTCTTTTGTGTTAATCAGAAAAAAACTAATGCATACAGGTTTAAAACAACACAAGGATGAGTAAATTATGAAAGAATTTTCATTGAACCTATAAAAATCCATCATTTTTTTAATCCTACTATGGGAGTCAATGGTAACTTTCTGCTGTGGGTTTACCATCATTCCTCAAAATATTTTCTTTTGTGTTAATCAGAAAAAAACTAATGCATAAATGTTTAAAACAACACGAGGATGAGTAAATTATGAAAGAATTTTCATTGTACCTATAAAATTCCATCATTTTTTTATTCCTACTATGGGAGTCAATGGACACTATCTGCTGTGGGTTTACCATCATTCATCAAAATATTTTCTTTTGTGTTAATCAGAAAAAAACTAATGCATACAGGTTTAAAACAACACGAAGATGAGTAAATTATGAAAGAATTTTCATTGAACCTATAAAATTCCATCATTTTTTTATTCCTACTATGGGAGTCAATGGTCACTATCTGCTGTGGGTTTACCATCATTCCTCAAAATATTTTATTTTGTGTTAATCAGAAAAAAACTAATGTATACAGGTTTAAAATAACACAAGGATGAGTAAATTATAAAAAAGAATTTTCATTGAACCTATAAAATTCCATCATTTTTTTATTCCTACTATGGGAGTCAATGGTCACTATCTGCTGTGGGTTTACCATCATTCCTCAAAACATTTTCTTTTGTGTTAATCAGAAAAAAACTAATGCATACAGGTTTAAAACAACACAAGGATGAGTAAATTATGAAAGAATTTTCATTGAACCTATAAAAATCCATCATTTTTTTAATCCTACTATGGGAGTCAATGGTAACTTTCTGCTGTGGGTTTACCATCATTCCTCAAAATATTTTATTTTGTGTTAATCAGAAAAAAACTAATGCATACAGGTTTAAAACAACACAAGGATGAGTAAATTATGAAATAATTTTCATTTAACCTATAAAATTCCATCATTTTTTAATTCCTACTTAGGGAGTCAATGGTCACTATCTGCTGTGGGTTTACCATCATTCCTCAAATTATTTTTTGTGTTAATCAGAAAAAAACTAATGCATAGAGGTTTAAAACAACACAAGGATGAGTAAATTATGAAAGAATTTTCATTGAACCTATAAAAATCCATCATTTTTTTAATCCTACTATGGGAGTCAATGGTAACTTTCTGCTGTGGGTTTACCATCATTCCTCAAAATATTTTCTTTTGTGTTAATCAGACAAAAACTAATGCATACAGGTTTAAAACAACACAAGGATGAGTAAATTATGAAAGAATTTTCATTGAACCTATAAAAATCCATCATTTTTTTAATCCTACTAAAGGAGTCAATGGTAACTTTCTGCTGTGGGTTTACCATCATTCCTCAAAATATTTTCTTTTGTGTTAATCATACAAAAACTAATGCATACAGGTTTAAAACAACACAAGGATGAGTAAATTATGAAATAATTTTCATTTAACCTATAAAATTCCATCATTTTTTTATTCCTACTATGGGAGTCAATGGTCACTATCTGCTGTGGGTTTACCATCATTCCTCAAAATATTTTCTTTTGTGTTAATCAGAAAAAAACTAATGCATAAATGTTTAAAACAACACGAGGATGAGTAAATTATGAAAGAATTTTCATTGTACCTATAAAATTCCATCATTTTATTATTCCTACTATGGGAGTCAATTGACACTATCTGCTGTGGGTTTACCATCATTCATCAAAATATTTTCTTTTGTGTTAATCAGAAAAAAACTAATGCATACAGGTTTAAAACAACACGAGGATGAGTAAATTATGAAAGAATTTTCATTGAACCTATAAAATTCCATCATTTTTTTATTCCTACTATGGGAGTCAATGGTCACTATCTGCTGTGGGTTTACCATCATTCCTCAAAATATTTTATTTTGTGTTAATCAGAAAAAAACTAATGTATACAGGTTTAAAATAACACGAGGATGAGTAAATTATGAAAGATATTTCATTGAACCTATAAAATTCCATCATTTTTTTATTCCTACTATGGGAGTCAATGGTCACTATCTGCTGTGGGTTTACCATCATTCCTCAAAATATTTTCTTTTGTGTTAATCAGAAAAAAACTAATGCATACAGGTTTAAAACAACACGAGGATGAGTAAATTATGAAAGAATTTTCATTGAACTTATAAAATTCCATCATTTTTTTATTCCTACTATGGGAGTCAATGGTCACTATCTGCTGTGGGTTTACCATCATTCCTAAAAATATTTTCTTTTTTTGTTAATCAGAAAAAAAACTAATGCATACAGGTTTAAAACAACACAAGGATGAGTAAATTATGAAAGAATTTTCATTGAACCTATAAAATTCCATCATTTTTTTATTCCTACTATGGGAGTCAATGGTCACTATCTGCTGTGGGTTTACCATCATTCCTAAAAATATTTTCTTTTTGTGTTAATCAGAAAAAAACTAATGCATACAGGTTTAAAACAACACAAGGATGAGTAAATTATGAAAGAATTTTCATTGAACCTATAAAATTCCATCATTTTTTTATTCCTACTATGGGAGTCAATGGTCACTATCTGCTGTGGGTTTACCATCATTCCTCAAAATATTTTCTTTTGTGTTAATCAGAAAAAAACTAATGCATACAGGTTTAAAACAACACAAGGATGAGTAAATTATGAAAGAATTTTCAGTGAACCTATAAAAATCCATCATTTTTTTATTCCTACTATGGGAGTCAATGGTCACTATCTGCTGTGGGTTTACCATCATTCCTCAAAATATTTTGTTTTGTGTTAATCAGAAAAAAACTAATGCATAAATGTTTAAAACAACACGAGGATGAGTAAATTATGAAAGAATTTTCATTGAACCTATAAAATTCCATCATTTTTTTATTCCTACTATGGGAGTCAATGGTCACTATCTGCTGTGGGTTTACCATCATTCCTAAAAATATTTTCTTTTTGTGGTAATCAGAAAAAAACTAATGCATACAGGTTTAAAACAACACAAGGATGAGTAAATTATGAAAGAATTTTCATTGAACCTATAAAATTCCATCATTTTTTTATTCCTACTATGGGAGTCAATGGTCACTATCTGCTGTGGGTTTACCATCATTCCTCAAAATATTTTCTTTTGTGTTAATCAGACAAAAACTAATGCATACAGGTTTAAAACAACACAAGGATGAGTAAATTATGAAAGAATTTTCATTGAACCTATAAAAATCCATCATTTTTTTAATCCTACTAAAGGAGTCAATGGTAACTTTCTGCTGTGGGTTTACCATCATTCCTCAAAATATTTTCTTTTGTGTTAATCATACAAAAACTAATGCATACAGGTTTAAAACAACACAAGGATGAGTAAATTATGAAATAATTTTCATTTAACCTATAAAATTCCATCATTTTTTTAATTCCTACTATGGGAGTCAATGGTCACTATCTGCTGTGGGTTTACCATCATTCCTCAAAATATTTTCTTTTGTGTTAATCAGAAAAAAACTAATGCATAAATGTTTAAAACAACACGAGGATGAGTAAATTATGAAAGAATTTTCATTGAACCTATAAAATTCCATCATTTTTTTATTCCTACTATGGGAGTCAATGGACACTCTCTGCTGTGGGTTTACCATCATTCCTCAAAATATTTTCTTTTGTGTTAATCAGAAAAAAACTAATGCATAAATGTTTAAAACAACACGAGGATGAGTAAATTATGAAAGAATTTTCATTGTACCTATAAAATTCCATCATTTTTTTATTCCTACTATGGGAGTCAATGGACACTATCTGCTGTGGGTTTACCATCATTCATCAAAATATTTTCTTTTGTGTTAATCAGAAAAAAACTAATGCATACAGGTTTAAAACAACACGAGGATGAGTAAATTATGAAAGAATTTTCATTGAACCTATAAAATTCCATCATTTTTTTATTCCTACTATGGGAGTCAATGGTCACTATCTGCTGTGGGTTTACCATCATTCCTCAAAATATTTTATTTTGTGTTAATCAGAAAAAAAATAATGTATACAGGTTTAAAATAACACGAGGATGAGTAAATTATGAAAGATATTTCATTGAACCTATAAAATTCCATCATTTTTTTATTCTTACTATGGGAGTCAATGGTCACTATCTGCTGTGGGTTTACTATCATTCCTCAAAATATTTTCTTTTGTGTTAATCAGAAAAAAACTAATGCATAAATGTTTAAAACAACACGAGGATGAGTAAATTATGAAAGAATTTTCATTGAACCTATAAAATTCCATCATTTTTTTATTCCTACTATGGGAGTCAATGGTCACTATCTGCTGTGGGTTTACCATCATTCCTCAAAATATTTTCTTTTGTGTTAATCAGAAAAAAACTAATGCATACAGGTTTAAAACAACACGAGGATGAGTAAATTATGAAAGAATTTTCATTGAACTTATAAAATTCCATCATTTTTTTATTCCTACTATGGGAGTCAATGGTCACTATCTGCTGTGGGTTTACCATCATTCCTCAAAATATTTTATTTTGTGTTAATCAGAAAAAACTAATGTATACAGGTTTAAAATAACACGAGGATGAGTAAATTATGAAAGAATTTTCATTGAACCTATAAAATTCCATCATTTTTTTATTCTTACTATGGGAGTCAATGGTAACTATCTGCTGTGGGTTTACCATCATTCCTAAAAATATTTTCTTTTTGTGTTAATCAGAAAAAAAACTAATGCATACAGGTTTAAAACAACACAAGGATGAGTAAATTATGAAAGAATTTTCATTGAACCTATAAAATTCCATCATTTTTTTATTCCTACTATGGGAGTCAATGGTCACTATCTGCTGTGGGTTTACCATCATTCCTCAAAATATTTTCTTTTTGTGTTAATCAGAAAAAAACTAATGCATACAGGTTTAAAACAACACAAGGATGAGTAAATTATGAAAGAATTTTCATTGAACCTATAAAATTCCATCATTTTTTTATTCCTACTATGGGAGTCAATGGTCACTATCTGCTGTGGGTTTACCGTCATTCCTTAAAATATTTTCTTTTGTGTTAATCAGAAAAAAAACTAATGCATACAGGTTTAAAACAACACAAGGATGAGTAAATTATGAAAGAATTTTCATTGAACCTATAAAAATCCATCATTTTTTAATCCTACTATGGGAGTCAATGGTAACTTTCTGCTGTGGGTTTACCATCATTCCTCAAAATATTTTCTTTTGTGTTAATCAGAAAAAAACTAATGCATACAGGTTTAAAACAACACAAGGATGAGTAAATTATGAAAGAATTTTCATTGAACCTATAAAAATCCATCATTTTTTTAATCCTACTATGGGAGTCAATGGTAACTTTCTGCTGTGGGTTTACTATCATTCCTCAAAATATTTTCTTTTGTGTTAATCAGAAAAAAAATAATGCATACAGGTTTAAAACAACACAAGGATGAGTAAATTATGAAAGAATTTTCATTGAACCTATAAAATTCCATCATTTTTTTATTCCTACTATGGGAGTCAATGGTAACTTTCTGCTGTGGGTTTACCATCATTCCTCAAAATATTTTCTTTTGTGTTAATCAGACAAAAACTAATGCATACAGGTTTAAAACAACACAAGGATGAGTAAATTATGAAAGAATTTTCATTGAACCTATAAAATTCCATCATTTTTATATTCCTACTATGGGAGTCAATGGTCACTATCTGCTGTGGGTTTACCATCATTCCTCAAAATATTTTCTTTTGTGTTAATCAGAAAAAAACTAATGCATACAGGTTTAAAACAACACAAGGATAAGTAAATTATGAAATAATTTTCATTTAACCTATAAAACTCCATCATTTTTTAATCCTACTATGGGAGTCAATGGTCACTATCTGCTGTGGGTTTACCATCATTCCTCAAAGTATTTTCTTTTGTGTTAATCAGAAAAAAACTAATGCATAAATGTTTAAAACAACACGAGGATGAGTAAATTATGAAAGAATTTTCATTGAACCTATAAAATTCCATCATTTTTTTATTCCTACTATGGGAGTCAATGGACACTCTCTGCTGTGGGTTTACCATCATTCCTCAAAATATTTTCTTTTGTGTTAATCAGAAAAAAACTAATGCATAAATGTTTAAAACAACACGAGGATGAGTAAATTATGAAAGAATTTTCATTGTACCTATAAAATTCCATCATTTTTTTATTCCTACTATGGGAGTCAATGGACACTATCTGCTGTGGGTTTACCATCATTCATCAAAATATTTTCTTTTGTGTTAATCAGAAAAAAACTAATGCATACAGGTTTAAAACAACACGAGGATGAGTAAATTATGAAAGAATTTTCATTGAACCTATAAAATTCCATCATTTTTTTATTCCTACTATGGGAGTCAATGGTCACTATCTGCTGTGGGTTTACCATCATTCCTCAAAATATTTTATTTTGTGTTAATCAGAAAAAAAATAATGTATACAGGTTTAAAATAACACGAGGATGAGTAAATTATGAAAGATATTTCATTGAACCTATAAAATTCCATCATTTTTTTATTCTTACTATGGGAGTCAATGGTCACTATCTGCTGTGGGTTTACTATCATTCCTCAAAATATTTTCTTTTGTGTTAATCAGAAAAAAACTAATGCATAAATGTTTAAAACAACACGAGGATGAGTAAATTATGAAAGAATTTTCATTGAACCTATAAAATTCCATCATTTTTTTATTCCTACTATGGGAGTCAATGGTCACTATCTGCTGTGGGTTTACCATCATTCCTCAAAATATTTTCTTTTGTGTTAATCAGAAAAAAACTAATGCATACAGGTTTAAAACAACACGAGGATGAGTAAATTATGAAAGAATTTTCATTGAACTTATAAAATTCCATCATTTTTTTATTCCTACTATGGGAGTCAATGGTCACTATCTGCTGTGGGTTTACCATCATTCCTCAAAATATTTTATTTTGTGTTAATCAGAAAAAACTAATGTATACAGGTTTAAAATAACACGAGGATGAGTAAATTATGAAAGAATTTTCATTGAACCTATAAAATTCCATCATTTTTTTATTCTTACTATGGGAGTCAATGGTAACTATCTGCTGTGGGTTTACCATCATTCCTAAAAATATTTTCTTTTTGTGTTAATCAGAAAAAAAACTAATGCATACAGGTTTAAAACAACACAAGGATGAGTAAATTATGAAAGAATTTTCATTGAACCTATAAAATTCCATCATTTTTTTATTCCTACTATGGGAGTCAATGGTCACTATCTGCTGTGGGTTTACCATCATTCCTCAAAATATTTTCTTTTTGTGTTAATCAGAAAAAAACTAATGCATACAGGTTTAAAACAACACAAGGATGAGTAAATTATGAAAGAATTTTCATTGAACCTATAAAATTCCATCATTTTTTTATTCCTACTATGGGAGTCAATGGTCACTATCTGCTGTGGGTTTACCGTCATTCCTTAAAATATTTTCTTTTGTGTTAATCAGAAAAAAAACTAATGCATACAGGTTTAAAACAACACAAGGATGAGTAAATTATGAAAGAATTTTCATTGAACCTATAAAAATCCATCATTTTTTAATCCTACTATGGGAGTCAATGGTAACTTTCTGCTGTGGGTTTACCATCATTCCTCAAAATATTTTCTTTTGTGTTAATCAGAAAAAAACTAATGCATACAGGTTTAAAACAACACAAGGATGAGTAAATTATGAAAGAATTTTCATTGAACCTATAAAAATCCATCATTTTTTTAATCCTACTATGGGAGTCAATGGTAACTTTCTGCTGTGGGTTTACTATCATTCCTCAAAATATTTTCTTTTGTGTTAATCAGAAAAAAAATAATGCATACAGGTTTAAAACAACACAAGGATGAGTAAATTATGAAAGAATTTTCATTGAACCTATAAAATTCCATCATTTTTTTATTCCTACTATGGGAGTCAATGGTAACTTTCTGCTGTGGGTTTACCATCATTCCTCAAAATATTTTCTTTTGTGTTAATCAGACAAAAACTAATGCATACAGGTTTAAAACAACACAAGGATGAGTAAATTATGAAAGAATTTTCATTGAACCTATAAAATTCCATCATTTTTATATTCCTACTATGGGAGTCAATGGTCACTATCTGCTGTGGGTTTACCATCATTCCTCAAAATATTTTCTTTTGTGTTAATCAGAAAAAAACTAATGCATACAGGTTTAAAACAACACAAGGATAAGTAAATTATGAAATAATTTTCATTTAACCTATAAAACTCCATCATTTTTTAATCCTACTATGGGAGTCAATGGTCACTATCTGCTGTGGGTTTACCATCATTCCTCAAAGTATTTTCTTTTGTGTTAATCAGAAAAAAACTAATGCATAAATGTTTAAAACAACACGAGGATGGGTAAATTATGAAAGAATTTTCATTGAACCTATAAAATTCCATCATTTTTTTATTCCTACTATGGGAGTCAATGGTCACTATCTGCTGTGGGTTTACCATCATTCCTCAAAATATTTTCTTTTGTGTTAATCAGAAAAAAACTAATGCATACAGGTTTAAAACAACACAAGGATGAGTAAATTGTGAAAGAATTTTCATTGAACCTATAAAAATCCATCATTTTTTTATTCCTACTATGGGAGTCAATGGTCACTATCTGCTGTGGGTTTACCATCATTCCTCAAAATATTTTGTTTTGTGTTAATCAGAAAAAAACTAATGCATAAATGTTTAAAACAACACGAGGATGAGTAAATTATGAAAGAATTTTCATTGAACCTATAAAATTCCATCATTTTTTTATTCCTACTATGGGAGTCAATGGTCACTATCTGCTGTGGGTTTACCATCATTCCTAAAAATATTTTCTTTTTGTGGTAATCAGAAAAAAACTAATGCATACAGGTTTAAAACAACACAAGGATGCGTAAATTATGAAAGAATTTTCATTGAACCTATAAAATTCCATCATTTTTTATTCCTACTATGGGAGTCAATGGTCACTATCTGCTGTGGGTTTACCATCATTCCTCAAAATATTTTCTTTTGTGTTAATCAGAAAAAAACTAATGCATCCAGGTTTAAAACAACACGAGGATGAGTAAATTATGAAATAATTTTCATTGAACTTATAAAATTCCATCATTGTTTTATTCCTACTATGGGAGTCAATGGTCACTATCTGCTGTGGGTTTACCATCATTCCTCAAAATATTTTCTTTTGTGTTAATCAGAAAAAAACTAATGCATACAGGTTTAAAACAACACAAGGATGAGTAAATTATGAAAGAATTTTCATTGAACCTATAAAAATCCATCATTTTTTTATTCCTACTATGGGAGACAATGGTCACTATCTGCTGTGGGTTTACCATCATTCCTCAAAATATTTTCTTTTGTGTTAATCAGACAAAAACTAATGCATACAGGTTTAAAACAACACAAGGATGAGTAAATTATGAAAGAATTTTCATTGAACCTATAAAAATCCATCATTTTTTTAATCCTACTAAAGGAGTCAATGGTAACTTTCTGCTGTGGGTTTACCATCATTCCTCAAAATAATTTCTTTTGTGTTAATCATACAAAAACTAATGCATACAGGTTTAAAACAACACAAGGATGAGTAAATTATGAAATAATTTTCATTTAACCTATAAAATTCCATCATTTTTTTATTCCTACTATGGGAGTCAATGGTCACTATCTGCTGTGGGTTTACCATCATTCCTCAAAATATTTTCTTTTGTGTTAATCAGAAAAAAACTAATGCATAAATGTTTAAAACAACACGAGGATGAGTAAATTATGAAAGAATTTTCATTGAACCTATAAAATTCCATCATTTTTTTATTCCTACTATGGGAGTCAATGGACACTCTCTGCTGTGGGTTTACCATCATTCCTCAAAATATTTTCTTTTGTGTTAATCAGAAAAAAACTAATGCATAAATGTTTAAAACAACACGAGGATGAGTAAATTATGAAAGAATTTTCATTGTACCTATAAAATTCCATCATTTTTTTATTCCTACTATGGGAGTCAATGGACACTATCTGCTGTGGGTTTACCATCATTCATCAAAATATTTTCTTTTGTGTTAATCAGAAAAAAACTAATGCATACAGGTTTAAAACAACACGAGGATGAGTAAATTATGAAAGAATTTTCATTGAACCTATAAAATTCCATCATTTTTTTATTCCTACTATGGGAGTCAATGGTCACTATCTGCTGTGGGTTTACCATCATTCCTCAAAATATTTTATTTTGTGTTAATCAGAAAAAAACTAATGTATACAGGTTTAAAATAACACGAGGATGAGTAAATTATGAAAGATATTTCATTGAACCTATAAAATTCCATCATTTTTTTATTCTTACTATGGGAGTCAATGGTCACTATCTGCTGTGGGTTTACTATCATTCCTCAAAATATTTTCTTTTGTGTTAATCAGAAAAAAACTAATGCATAAATGTTTAAAACAACACGAGGATGAGTAAATTATGAAAGAATTTTCATTGAACCTATAAAATTCCATCATTTTTTTATTCCTACTATGGGAGTCAATGGTCACTATCTGCTGTGGGTTTACCATCATTCCTCAAAATATTTTCTTTTGTGTTAATCAGAAAAAAACTAATGCATACAGGTTTAAAACAACACGAGGATGAGTAAATTATGAAAGAATTTTCATTGAACTTATAAAATTCCATCATTTTTTTATTCCTACTATGGGAGTCAATGGTCACTATCTGCTGTGGGTTTACCATCATTCCTCAAAATATTTTATTTTGTGTTAATCAGAAAAAACTAATGTATACAGGTTTAAAATAACACGAGGATGAGTAAATTATGAAAGAATTTTCATTGAACCTATAAAATTCCATCATTTTTTTATTCTTACTATGGGAGTCAATGGTAACTATCTGCTGTGGGTTTACCATCATTCCTAAAAATATTTTCTTTTTGTGTTAATCAGAAAAAAAACTAATGCATACAGGTTTAAAACAACACAAGGATGAGTAAATTATGAAATAATTTTCATTGAACCTATAAAATTCCATCATTTTTTTATTCCTACTATGGGAGTCAATGGTCACTATCTGCTGTGGGTTTACCATCATTCCTCAAAATATTTTCTTTTTGTGTTAATCAGAAAAAAACTAATGCATACAGGTTTAAAACAACACAAGGATGAGTAAATTATGAAAGAATTTTCATTGAACCTATAAAATTCCATCATTTTTTTATTCCTACTATGGGAGTCAATGGTCACTATCTGCTGTGGGTTTACCATCATTCCTTAAAATATTTTCTTTTGTGTTAATCAGAAAAAAAAACTAATGCATACAGGTTTAAAACAACACAAGGATGAGTAAATTATGAAAGAATTTTCATTGAACCTATAAAAATCCATCATTTTTTAATCCTACTATGGGAGTCAATGGTAACTTTCTGCTGTGGGTTTACCATCATTCCTCAAAATATTTTCTTTTGTGTTAATCAGAAAAAAACTAATGCATACAGGTTTAAAACAACACAAGGATGAGTAAATTATGAAAGAATTTTCATTGAACCTATAAAATTCCATCATTTTTTTATTCCTACTATGGGAGTCAATGGTAACTTTCTGCTGTGGGTTTACCATCATTCCTCAAAATATTTTCTTTTGTGTTAATCAGACAAAAACTAATGCATACAGGTTTAAAACAACACAAGGATAAGTAAATTATGAAATAATTTTCATTTAACCTATAAAACTCCATCATTTTTTAATCCTACTATGGGAGTCAATGGTCACTATCTGCTGTGGGTTTACCATCATTCCTCAAAGTATTTTCTTTTGTGTTAATCAGAAAAAAACTAATGCATAAATGTTTAAAACAACACGAGGATGAGTAAATTATGAAAGAATTTTCATTGAACCTATAAAATTCCATCATTTTTTTATTCCTACTATGGGAGTCAATGGTCACTATCTGCTGTGGGTTTACCATCATTCCTCAAAATATTTTCTTTTGTGTTAATCAGAAAAAAACTAATGCATACAGGTTTAAAACAACACAAGGATGAGTAAATTGTGAAAGAATTTTCATTGAACCTATAAAAATCCATCATTTTTTTATTCCTACTATGGGAGTCAATGGTCACTATCTGCTGTGGGTTTAACATCATTCCTCAAAATATTTTGTTTTGTGTTAATCAGAAAAAAACTAATGCATAAATGTTTAAAACAACACGAGGATGAGTAAATTATGAAAGAATTTTCATTGAACCTATAAAATTCCATCATTTTTTTATTCCTACTATGGGAGTCAATGGTCACTATCTGCTGTGGGTTTACCATCATTCCTAAAAATATTTTCTTTTTGTGGTAATCAGAAAAAAACTAATGCATACAGGTTTAAAACAACACAAGGATGAGTAAATTATGAAAGAATTTTCATTGAACCTATAAAATTCCATCATTTTTTATTCCTACTATGGGAGTCAATGGTCACTATCTGCTGTGGGTTTACCATCATTCCTCAAAATATTTTCTTTTGTGTTAATCAGAAAAAAACTAATGCATACAGGTTTAAAACAACACGAGGATGAGTAAATTATGAAATAATTTTCATTGAACTTATAAAATTCCATCATTTTTTTATTCCTACTATGGGAGTCAATGGTCACTATCTGCTGTGGGTTTACCATCATTCCTCAAAATATTTTCTTTTGTGTTAATCAGAAAAAAACTAATGCATACAGGTTTAAAACAACACAAGGATGAGTAAATTATGAAAGAATTTTCATTGAACCTATAAAAATCCATCATTTTTTTATTCCTACTATGGGAGTCAATGGTCACTATCTGCTGTGGGTTTACCATCATTCCTCAAAATATTTTGTTTTGTGTTAATCAGAAAAAAACTAATGCATAAATGTTTAAAACAACACGAGGATGAGTAAATTATGAAAGAATTTTCATTGAACCTATAAAATTCCATCATTTTTTTATTCCTACTATGGGAGTCAATGGTCACTATCTGCTGTGGGTTTACCATCATTCCTCAAAATATTTTCTTTTGTGTTAATCAGAAAAAAACTAATGCATAAATGTTTAAAACAACACGAGGATGAGTAAATTATGAAAGAATTTTCATTGTACCTATAAAATTCCATCATTTTTTTATTCCTACTATGGGAGTCAATTGACACTATCTGCTGTGGGTTTACCATCATTCATCAAAATATTTTCTTTTGTGTTAATCAGAAAAAAACTAATGCATACAGGTTTAAAACAACACGAGGATGAGTAAATTATGAAAGAATTTTCATTGAACTTATAAAATTCCATCATTTTTTTATTCCTACTATGGGAGTCAATTGTCACTATCTGCTGTGGGTTTACCATCATTCCTAAAAATATTTTCTTTTTGTGTTAATCAGAAAAAAAACTAATGCATACAGGTTTAAAACAACACAAGGATGAGTAAATTATGAAAGAATTTTCATTGAACCTATAAAATTCCAGCATTTTTTTATTCCTACTATGGGAGTCAATGGTCACTATCTGCTGTGGGTTTACCATCATTCCTAAAAATATTTTCTTTTTGTGTTAATCAGAAAAAAACTAATGCATACAGGTTTAAAACAACACAAGGATGAGTAAATTATGAAAGAATTTTCATTGAACCTATAAAATTCCATCATTTTTTTATTCCTACTATGGGAGTCAATGGTCACTATCTGCTGTGGGTTTACCATCATTCCTTAAAATATTTTCTTTTGTGTTAATCAGAAAAAAAACTAATGCATACAGGTTTAAAACAACACAAGGATGAGTAAATTATGAAAGAATTTTCATTGAACCTATAAAAATCCATCATTTTTTAATCCTACTATGGGAGTCAATGGTAACTTTCTGCTGTGGGTTTACCATCATTCCTCAAAATATTTTCTCTTGTGTTAATCAGAAAAAAACTAATGCATACAGGTTTAAAACAACACAAGGATGAGTAAATTATGAAAGAATTTTCATTGAACCTATAAAAATCCATCATTTTTTTAATCCTACTATGGGAGTCAATGGTCACTATCTGCTGTGGGTTTACCATCATTCCTCAAAGTATTTTCTTTTGTGTTAATCAGAAAAAAACTAATGCATAAATGTTTAAAACAACACGAGGATGAGTAAATTATGAAAGAATTTTCATTGAACCTATAAAATTCCATCATTTTTTTATTCCTACTATGGGAGTCAATGGTCACTATCTGCTGTGGGTTTACCATCATTCCTCAAAATATTTTCTTTTGTGTTAATCAGAAAAAAACTAATGCATACAGGTTTAAAACAACACAAGGATGAGTAAATTATGAAAGAATTTTCATTGAACCTATAAAAATCCATCATTTTTTTATTCCTACTATGGGAGTCAATGGTCACTATCTGCTGTGGGTTTACCATCATTCCTCAAAATATTTTGTTTTGTGTTAATCAGAAAAAAACTAATGCATAAATGTTTAAAACAACACGAGGATGAGTAAATTATGAAAGAATTTTCATTGAACCTATAAAATTCCATCATTTTTTTATTCCTACTATGGGAGTCAATGGTCACTATCTGCTGTGGGTTTACCATCATTCCTAAAAATATTTTCTTTTTGTGGTAATCAGAAAAAAACTAATGCATACAGGTTTAAAACAACACAAGGATGAGTAAATTATGAAAGAATTTTCATTGAACCTATAAAATTCCATCATTTTTTTATTCCTACTATGGGAGTCAATGGTCACTATCTGCTGTGGGTTTACCATCATTCCTCAAAATATTTTATTTTGTGTTAATCAGAAAAAACTAATGTATACAGGTTTAAAATAACACAAGGATGAGTAAATTATGAAATAATTTTCATTTAACGTATAAAATTCCATCATTTTTTTATTCCTACTATGGGAGTCAATGATCACTACCTGCTGTGGGTTTACCATCATTCCTCAAAATATTTTCTTTTGTGTTAATCAGAAAAAAACTAATGCATAAATGTTTAAAACAACACGAGGATGAGTAAATTATGAAAGAATTTTCATTGTACCTATAAAATTCCATCATTTTTTTATTCCTACTTTGGGAGTCAATGGTCACTATCTGCTGTGGGTTTACCATCATTCCTCAAAATATTTTCTTTTGTGTTAATCAGAAAAAAACTAATGCATATAGGTTTAAAACAACACAAGGATGAGTAAATTATGAAAGAATTTTCATTGAACCTATAAAATTCCATCATATTTTTATTCCTACTATGGGAGTCAATGGTCACTATCTGCTGTGGGTTTACCATCATTCCTCAAAATATTTTCTTTTGTGTTAATCAGAAAAAAACTAATGCATACAGGTTTAAAACAACACAAGGATGAGTAAATTATGAAAGAATTTTCATTGAACCTATAAAATTCCATCATATTTTTATTCCTACTATGGGAGTCAATGGTCACTATCTGCTGTGGGTTTACCATCATTCCTAAAAATATTTTCTTTTTGTGTTAATCAGAAAAAAACTAATGCATACAGGTTTAAAACAACACAAGGATGAGTAAATTATGAAAGAATTTTCATTGAACCTATAAAATTCCATCATTTTTTTATTCCTACTATGGGAGTCAATGGTCACTATCTGCTGTGGGTTTACCATCATTCCTCAAAATATTTTCTTTTGTGTTAATCAGAAAAAAACTAATGCATACAGGTTTAAAACAACACAAGGATGAGTAAATTATGAAATAATTTTCATTTAACCTATAAAATTCCATCATTTTTTTATTCCTACTATGGGAGTCAATGGTCACTATCTGCTGTGGGTTTACCATCATTCCTCAAAATATTTTCTTTTGTGTTAATCAGAAAAAAACTAATGCATACAGGTTTAAAACAACACAAGGATGAGTAAATTATGAAATAATTTTCATTGAACCTATAAAATTCCATCATTTTTTTATTCCTACTATGGGAGTCAATGGTCACTATCTGCTGTGGGTTTACCATCATTCCTCAAAATATTTTCTTTTGTGTTAATCAGAAAAAAAATAATGCATAAATGTTTAAAACAACACGAGGATGAGTAAATTATGAAAGAATTTTCATTGAACCTATAAAATTCCATCATTTTTTTATTCCTACTATGGGAGTCAATGGTCACTATCTGCTGTGGGTTTACCATCATTCCTAAAAATATTTTCTTTTTGTGGTAATCAGAAAAAAACTAATGCATACAGGTTTAAAACAACACAAGGATGAGTAAATTATGAAAGAATTTTCATTGAACCTATAAAATTCCATCATTTTTTATTCCTACTATGGGAGTCAATGGTCACTATCTGCTGTGGGTTTACCATCATTCCTCAAAATATTTTCTTTTGTGTTAATCAGAAAAAAACTAATGCATACAGGTTTAAAACAACACGAGGATGAGTAAATTATGAAATAATTTTCATTGAACTTATAAAATTCCATCATTTTTTTATTCCTACTATGGCAGTCAATGGTCACTATCTGCTGTGGGTTTACCATCATTCCTCAAAATATTTTATTTTGTGTCAATCAGAAAAAACTATTGTATACAGGTTTAAAATAACACAAGGATGAGTAAATTATGAAAGAATTTTCATTTAACGTATAAAATTCCATCATTTTTTTATTCCTACTATGGGAGTCAATGGTCACTATCTGCTGTGGGTTTACCATCATTCCTAAAAATATTTTCTTTTGTGTTAATCAGAAAAAAACTAATGCATACAGGTTTAAAACAACACAAGGATGAGTAAATTATGAAAGAATTTTCATTGAACCTATAAAAATCCATCATTTTTTTAATCCTACTATGGGAGTCAATGGTAACTTTCTGCTGTGGGTTTACCATCATTCCTCAAAATATTTTCTTTTGTGTTAATCAGACAAAAACTAATGCATACAGGTTTAAAACAACACAAGGATGAGTAAATTATGAAAGAATTTTCATTGAACCTATAAAAATCCATCATTTTTTTAATCCTACTAAAGGAGTCAATGGTAACTTTCTGCTGTGGGTTTACCATCATTCCTAAAAATATTTTCTTTTGTGTTAATCAGAAAAAAACTAATGCATACAGGTTTAAAACAACACAAGGATGAGTAAATTATGAAAGAATTTTCATTGAACCTATAAAAATCCATCATTTTTTTAATCCTACTAAAGGAGTCAATGGTCACTATCTGCTGTGGGTTTACCATCATTCCTCAAAATATTTTCTTTTGTGTTAATCATACAAAAACTAATGCATACAGGTTTAAAACAACACAAGGATGAGTAAATTATGAAATAATTTTCATTTAACCTATAAAATTCCATCATTTTTTTATTCCTACTATGGGAGTCAATGGTCACTATCTGCTGTGGGTTTACCATCATTCCTCAAAATATTTTCTTTTGTGTTAATCAGAAAAAAACTAATGCATAAATGTTTAAAACAACACGAGGATGAGTAAATTATGAAAGAATTTTCATTGTACCTATAAAATTCCATCATTTTTTTATTCCTACTATGGGAGTCAATGGACACTATCTGCTGTGGGTTTACCATCATTCATCAAAATATTTTCTTTTGTGTTAATCAGAAAAAAACTAATGCATACAGGTTTAAAACAACACGAGGATGAGTAAATTATGAAAGAATTTTCATTGAACCTATAAAATTCCATCATTTTTTTATTCCTACTATGGGAGTCAATGGTCACTATCTGCTGTGGGTTTACCATCATTCCTCAAAATATTTTATTTTGTGTTAATCAGAAAAAAACTAATGTATACAGGTTTAAAATAACAAGAGGATGAGTAAATTATGAAAGATATTTCATTGAACCTATAAAATTCCATCATTTTTTTATTCTTACTATGGGAGTCAATGGTCACTATCTGCTGTGGGTTTACTATCATTCCTCAAAATATTTTCTTTTGTGTTAATCAGAAAAAAACTAATGCATAAATGTTTAAAACAACACGAGGATGAGTAAATTATGAAAGAATTTTCATTGAACCTATAAAATTCCATCATTTTTTTATTCCTACTATGGGAGTCAATGGTCACTATCTGCTGTGGGTTTACCATCATTCCTCAAAATATTTTCTTTTGTGTTAATCAGAAAAAAACTAATGCATACAGGTTTAAAACAACACGAGGATGAGTAAATTATGAAAGAATTTTCATTGAACTTATAAAATTCCATCATTTTTTTATTCCTACTATGGGAGTCAATGGTCACTATCTGCTGTGGGTTTACCATCATTCCTCAAAATATTTTATTTTGTGTTAATCAGAAAAAACTAATGTATACAGGTTTAAAACAACACGAGGATGAGTAAATTATGAAAGAATTTTCATTGAACCTATAAAATTCCATCATTTTTTTATTCTTACTATGGGAGTCAATGGTAACTATCTGCTGTGGGTTTACCATCATTCCTAAAAATATTTTCTTTTTGTGTTAATCAGAAAAAAAACTAATGCATACAGGTTTAAAACAACACAAGGATGAGTAAATTATGAAAGAATTTTCATTGAACCTATAAAATTCCATCATTTTTTTATTCCTACTATGGGAGTCAATGGTCACTATCTGCTGTGGGTTTACCATCATTCCTTAAAATATTTTCTTTTGTGTTAATCAGAAAAAAAAACTAATGCATACAGGTTTAAAACAACACAAGGATGAGTAAATTATGAAAGAATTTTCATTGAACCTATAAAAATCCATCATTTTTTAATCCTACTATGGGAGTCAATGGTAACTTTCTGCTGTGGGTTTACCATCATTCCTCAAAATATTTTCTTTTGTGTTAATCAGAAAAAAACTAATGCATACAGGTTTAAAACAACACAAGGATGAGTAAATTATGAAAGAATTTTCATTGAACCTATAAAAATCCATCATTTTTTTAATCCTACTATGGGAGTCAATGGTAACTTTCTGCTGTGGGTTTACTATCATTCCTCAAAATATTTTCTTTTGTGTTAATCAGAAAAAAACTAATGCATACAGGTTTAAAACAACACAAGGATGAGTAAATTATGAAAGAATTTTCATTGAACCTATAAAATTCCATCATTTTTTTATTCCTACTATGGGAGTCAATGGTAACTTTCTGCTGTGGGTTTACCATCATTCCTCAAAATATTTTCTTTTGTGTTAATCAGACAAAAACTAATGCATACAGGTTTAAAACAACACAAGGATGAGTAAATTATGAAAGAATTTTCATTGAACCTATAAAAATCCATCATTTTTTTAATCCTACTAAAGGAGTCAATGGTAACTTTCTGCTGTGGGTTTACCATCATTCCTAAAAATATTTTCTTTTGTGTTAATCAGAAAAAAACTAATGCATACAGGTTTAAAACAACACAAGGATGAGTAAATTATGAAAGAATTTTCATTGAACCTATAAAAATCCATCATTTTTTTAATCCTACTAAAGGAGTCAATGGTCACTATCTGCTGTGGGTTTACCATCATTCCTCAAAATATTTTCTTTTGTGTTAATCATACAAAAACTAATGCATACAGGTTTAAAACAACACAAGGATGAGTAAATTATGAAATAATTTTCATTTAACCTATAAAATTCCATCATTTTTTTATTCCTACTATGGGAGTCAATGGTCACTATCTGCTGTGGGTTTACCATCATTCCTCAAAATATTTTCTTTTGTGTTAATCAGAAAAAAACTAATGCATAAATGTTTAAAACAACACGAGGATGAGTAAATTATGAAAGAATTTTCATTGTACCTATAAAATTCCATCATTTTTTTATTCCTACTATGGGAGTCAATGGACACTATCTGCTGTGGGTTTACCATCATTCATCAAAATATTTTCTTTTGTGTTAATCAGAAAAAAACTAATGCATACAGGTTTAAAACAACACGAGGATGAGTAAATTATGAAAGAATTTTCATTGAACCTATAAAATTCCATCATTTTTTTTTTCCTACTATGGGAGTCAATGGTCACTATCTGCTGTGGGTTTACCATCATTCCTCAAAATATTTTATTTTGTGTTAATCAGAAAAAAACTAATGTATACAGGTTTAAAATAACAAGAGGATGAGTAAATTATGAAAGATATTTCATTGAACCTATAAAATTCCATCATTTTTTTATTCTTACTATGGGAGTCAATGGTCACTATCTGCTGTGGGTTTACTATCATTCCTCAAAATATTTTCTTTTGTGTTAATCAGAAAAAAACTAATGCATAAATGTTTAAAACAACACGAGGATGAGTAAATTATGAAAGAATTTTCATTGAACCTATAAAATTCCATCATTTTTTTATTCCTACTATGGGAGTCAATGGTCACTATCTGCTGTGGGTTTACCATCATTCCTCAAAATATTTTCTTTTGTGTTAATCAGAAAAAAACTAATGCATACAGGTTTAAAACAACACGAGGATGAGTAAATTATGAAAGAATTTTCATTGAACTTATAAAATTCCATCATTTTTTTATTCCTACTATGGGAGTCAATGGTCACTATCTGCTGTGGGTTTACCATCATTCCTCAAAATATTTTATTTTGTGTTAATCAGAAAAAACTAATGTATACAGGTTTAAAATAACACGAGGATGAGTAAATTATGAAAGAATTTTCATTGAACCTATAAAATTCCATCATTTTTTTATTCTTACTATGGGAGTCAATGGTAACTATCTGCTGTGGGTTTACCATCATTCCTAAAAATATTTTCTTTTTGTGTTAATCAGAAAAAAAACTAATGCATACAGGTTTAAAACAACACAAGGATGAGTAAATTATGAAAGAATTTTCATTGAACCTATAAAATTCCATCATTTTTTTATTCCTACTATGGGAGTCAATGGTCACTATCTGCTGTGGGTTTACCATCATTCCTTAAAATATTTTCTTTTGTGTTAATCAGAAAAAAAAACTAATGCATACAGGTTTAAAACAACACAAGGATGAGTAAATTATGAAAGAATTTTCATTGAACCTATAAAAATCCATCATTTTTTAATCCTACTATGGGAGTCAATGGTAACTTTCTGCTGTGGGTTTACCATCATTCCTCAAAATATTTTCTTTTGTGTTAATCAGAAAAAAACTAATGCATACAGGTTTAAAACAACACAAGGATGAGTAAATTATGAAAGAATTTTCATTGAACCTATAAAAATCCATCATTTTTTTAATCCTACTATGGGAGTCAATGGTAACTTTCTGCTGTGGGTTTACTATCATTCCTCAAAATATTTTCTTTTGTGTTAATCAGAAAAAAACTAATGCATACAGGTTTAAAACAACACAAGGATGAGTAAATTATGAAAGAATTTTCATTGAACCTATAAAATTCCATCATTTTTTTATTCCTACTATGGGAGTCAATGGTAACTTTCTGCTGTGGGTTTACCATCATTCCTCAAAATATTTTCTTTTGTGTTAATCAGACAAAAACTAATGCATACAGGTTTAAAACAACACAAGGATGAGTAAATTATGAAAGAATTTTCATTGAACCTATAAAATTCCATCATTTTTATATTCCTACTATGGGAGTCAATGGTCACTATCTGCTGTGGGTTTACCATCATTCCTCAAAATATTTTCTTTTGTGTTAATCAGAAAAAAACTAATGCATACAGGTTTAAAACAACACAAGGATAAGTAAATTATGAAATAATTTTCATTTAACCTATAAAACTCCATCATTTTTTAATCCTACTATGGGAGTCAATGGTCACTATCTGCTGTGGGTTTACCATCATTCCTCAAAGTATTTTCTTTTGTGTTAATCAGAAAAAAACTAATGCATAAATGTTTAAAACAACACGAGGATGAGTAAATTATGAAAGAATTTTCATTGAACCTATAAAATTCCATCATTTTTTTATTCCTACTATGGGAGTCAATGGTCACTATCTGCTGTGGGTTTACCATCATTCCTCAAAATATTTTCTTTTGTGTTAATCAGAAAAAAACTAATGCATACAGGTTTAAAACAACACAAGGATGAGTAAATTGTGAAAGAATTTTCATTGAACCTATAAAAATCCATCATTTTTTTATTCCTACTATGGGAGTCAATGGTCACTATCTGCTGTGGGTTTACCATCATTCCTCAAAATATTTTGTTTTGTGTTAATCAGAAAAAAACTAATGCATAAATGTTTAAAACAACACGAGGATGAGTAAATTATGAAAGAATTTTCATTGAACCTATAAAATTCCATCATTTTTTTATTCCTACTATGGGAGTCAATGGTCACTATCTGCTGTGGGTTTACCATCATTCCTAAAAATATTTTCTTTTTGTGGTAATCAGAAAAAAACTAATGCATACAGGTTTAAAACAACACAAGGATGAGTAAATTATGAAAGAATTTTCATTGAACCTATAAAATTCCATCATTTTTTATTCCTACTATGGGAGTCAATGGTCACTATCTGCTGTGGGTTTACCATCATTCCTCAAAATATTTTCTTTTGTGTTAATCAGAAAAAAACTAATGCATACAGGTTTAAAACAACACGAGGATGAGTAAATTATGAAATAATTTTCATTGAACTTATAAAATTCCATCATTTTTTTATTCCTACTATGGGAGTCAATGGTCACTATCTGCTGTGGGTTTACCATCATTCCTCAAAATATTTTCTTTTGTGTTAATCAGAAAAAAACTAATGCATACAGGTTTAAAACAACACAAGGATGAGTAAATTATGAAAGAATTTTCATTGAACCTATAAAAATCCATCATTTTTTTATTCCTACTATGGGAGTCAATGGTCACTATCTGCTGTGGGTTTACCATCATTCCTCAAAATATTTTCTTTTGTGTTAATCAGAAAAAAACTAATGCATGAATGTTTAAAACAACACGAGGATGAGTAAATTATGAAAGAATTTTCATTGAACCTATAAAATTCCATCATTTTTTTATTCCTACTATGGGAGTCAATGGTCACTATCTGCTGTGGGTTTACCATCATTCCTCAAAATATTTTATTTTGTGTTAATCAGAAGAAAACTAATGCATGAATGTTTAAAACAACACGAGGATGAGTAAATTATGAAAGAATTTTCATTGAACCTATAAAATTCCATCATTTTTTTATTCCTACTATGGGAGTCAATGGTCACTATCTGCTGTGGGTTTACCATCATTCCTCAAAATATTTTATTTTGTGTTAATCAGAAGAAAACTAATGCATACAGGTTTAAAACAACACAAGGATGAGTAAATTATGAAAGAATTTTCATTGAACCTATAAAATTCCATCATATTTTTATTCCTACTATGGGAGTCAATGGTCACTATCTGCTGTGGGTTTACCATCATTCCTAAAAATATTTTCTTTTTGTGTTAATCAGAAAAAAACTAATGCATACAGGTTTAAAACAACACAAGGATGAGTAAATTATGAAAGAATTTTAATTGAACCTATAAAATTCCATCATTTTTTTATTCCTACTATGGGAGTCAATGGTCACTATCTGCTGTGGGTTTACCATCATTCCTCAAAATATTTTCTTTTGTGTTAATCAGAAAAAAACTAATGCATACAGGTTTAAAACAACACAAGGATGAGTAAATTATGAAATAATTTTCATTTAACCTATAAAATTCCATCATTTTTTTATTCCTACTATGGGAGTCAATGGTCACTATCTGCTGTGGGTTTACCATCATTCCTCAAAATATTTTCTTTTGTGTTAATCAGAAAAAAACTAATGCATACAGGTTTAAAACAACACAAGGATGAGTAAATTATGAAATAATTTTCATTGAACCTATAAAATTCCATCATTTTTTTATTCCTACTATGGGAGTCAATGGTCACTATCTGCTGTGGGTTTACCATCATTCCTCAAAATATTTTCTTTTGTGTTAATCAGAAAAAAAATAATGCATAAATGTTTAAAACAACACGAGGATGAGTAAATTATGAAAGAATTTTCATTGAACCTATAAAATTCCATCATTTTTTTATTCCTACTATGGGAGTCAATGGTCACTATCTGCTGTGGGTTTACCATCATTCCTAAAAATATTTTCTTTTTGTGGTAATCAGAAAAAAACTAATGCATACAGGTTTAAAACAACACAAGGATGAGTAAATTATGAAAGAATTTTCATTGAACCTATAAAATTCCATCATTTTTTATTCCTACTATGGGAGTCAATGGTCACTATCTGCTGTGGGTTTACCATCATTCCTCAAAATATTTTCTTTTGTGTTAATCAGAAAAAAACTAATGCATACAGGTTTAAAACAACACGAGGATGAGTAAATTATGAAATAATTTTCATTGAACTTATAAAATTCCATCATTTTTTTATTCCTACTATGGCAGTCAATGGTCACTATCTGCTGTGGGTTTACCATCATTCCTCAAAATATTTTATTTTGTGTCAATCAGAAAAAACTATTGTATACAGGTTTAAAATAACACAAGGATGAGTAAATTATGAAAGAATTTTCATTTAACGTATAAAATTCCATCATTTTTTTATTCCTACTATGGGAGTCAATGGTCACTATCTGCTGTGGGTTTACCATCATTCCTAAAAATATTTTCTTTTGTGTTAATCAGAAAAAAACTAATGCATACAGGTTTAAAACAACACAAGGATGAGTAAATTATGAAAGAATTTTCATTGAACCTATAAAAATCCATCATTTTTTTAATCCTACTATGGGAGTCAATGGTAACTTTCTGCTGTGGGTTTACCATCATTCCTCAAAATATTTTCTTTTGTGTTAATCAGACAAAAACTAATGCATACAGGTTTAAAACAACACAAGGATGAGTAAATTATGAAAGAATTTTCATTGAACCTATAAAAATCCATCATTTTTTTAATCCTACTAAAGGAGTCAATGGTAACTTTCTGCTGTGGGTTTACCATCATTCCTAAAAATATTTTCTTTTGTGTTAATCAGAAAAAAACTAATGCATACAGGTTTAAAACAACACAAGGATGAGTAAATTATGAAAGAATTTTCATTGAACCTATAAAAATCCATCATTTTTTTAATCCTACTAAAGGAGTCAATGGTCACTATCTGCTGTGGGTTTACCATCATTCCTCAAAATATTTTCTTTTGTGTTAATCATACAAAAACTAATGCATACAGGTTTAAAACAACACAAGGATGAGTAAATTATGAAATAATTTTCATTTAACCTATAAAATTCCATCATTTTTTTATTCCTACTATGGGAGTCAATGGTCACTATCTGCTGTGGGTTTACCATCATTCCTCAAAATATTTTCTTTTGTGTTAATCAGAAAAAAACTAATGCATAAATGTTTAAAACAACACGAGGATGAGTAAATTATGAAAGAATTTTCATTGTACCTATAAAATTCCATCATTTTTTTATTCCTACTATGGGAGTCAATGGACACTATCTGCTGTGGGTTTACCATCATTCATCAAAATATTTTCTTTTGTGTTAATCAGAAAAAAACTAATGCATACAGGTTTAAAACAACACGAGGATGAGTAAATTATGAAAGAATTTTCATTGAACCTATAAAATTCCATCATTTTTTTATTCCTACTATGGGAGTCAATGGTCACTATCTGCTGTGGGTTTACCATCATTCCTCAAAATATTTTATTTTGTGTTAATCAGAAAAAAACTAATGTATACAGGTTTAAAATAACAAGAGGATGAGTAAATTATGAAAGATATTTCATTGAACCTATAAAATTCCATCATTTTTTTATTCTTACTATGGGAGTCAATGGTCACTATCTGCTGTGGGTTTACTATCATTCCTCAAAATATTTTCTTTTGTGTTAATCAGAAAAAAACTAATGCATAAATGTTTAAAACAACACGAGGATGAGTAAATTATGAAAGAATTTTCATTGAACCTATAAAATTCCATCATTTTTTTATTCCTACTATGGGAGTCAATGGTCACTATCTGCTGTGGGTTTACCATCATTCCTCAAAATATTTTCTTTTGTGTTAATCAGAAAAAAACTAATGCATACAGGTTTAAAACAACACGAGGATGAGTAAATTATGAAAGAATTTTCATTGAACTTATAAAATTCCATCATTTTTTTATTCCTACTATGGGAGTCAATGGTCACTATCTGCTGTGGGTTTACCATCATTCCTCAAAATATTTTATTTTGTGTTAATCAGAAAAAACTAATGTATACAGGTTTAAAATAACACGAGGATGAGTAAATTATGAAAGAATTTTCATTGAACCTATAAAATTCCATCATTTTTTTATTCTTACTATGGGAGTCAATGGTAACTATCTGCTGTGGGTTTACCATCATTCCTAAAAATATTTTCTTTTTGTGTTAATCAGAAAAAAAACTAATGCATACAGGTTTAAAACAACACAAGGATGAGTAAATTATGAAAGAATTTTCATTGAACCTATAAAATTCCATCATTTTTTTATTCCTACTATGGGAGTCAATGGTCACTATCTGCTGTGGGTTTACCATCATTCCTTAAAATATTTTCTTTTGTGTTAATCAGAAAAAAAAACTAATGCATACAGGTTTAAAACAACACAAGGATGAGTAAATTATGAAAGAATTTTCATTGAACCTATAAAAATCCATCATTTTTTAATCCTACTATGGGAGTCAATGGTAACTTTCTGCTGTGGGTTTACCATCATTCCTCAAAATATTTTCTTTTGTGTTAATCAGAAAAAAACTAATGCATACAGGTTTAAAACAACACAAGGATGAGTAAATTATGAAAGAATTTTCATTGAACCTATAAAAATCCATCATTTTTTTAATCCTACTATGGGAGTCAATGGTAACTTTCTGCTGTGGGTTTACTATCATTCCTCAAAATATTTTCTTTTGTGTTAATCAGAAAAAAACTAATGCATACAGGTTTAAAACAACACAAGGATGAGTAAATTATGAAAGAATTTTCATTGAACCTATAAAATTCCATCATTTTTTTATTCCTACTATGGGAGTCAATGGTAACTTTCTGCTGTGGGTTTACCATCATTCCTCAAAATATTTTCTTTTGTGTTAATCAGACAAAAACTAATGCATACAGGTTTAAAACAACACAAGGATGAGTAAATTATGAAAGAATTTTCATTGAACCTATAAAATTCCATCATTTTTATATTCCTACTATGGGAGTCAATGGTCACTATCTGCTGTGGGTTTACCATCATTCCTCAAAATATTTTCTTTTGTGTTAATCAGAAAAAAACTAATGCATACAGGTTTAAAACAACACAAGGATGAGTAAATTGTGAAAGAATTTTCATTGAACCTATAAAAATCCATCATTTTTTTATTCCTACTATGGGAGTCAATGGTCACTATCTGCTGTGGGTTTACCATCATTCCTCAAAATATTTTGTTTTGTGTTAATCAGAAAAAAACTAATGCATAAATGTTTAAAACAACACGAGGATGAGTAAATTATGAAAGAATTTTCATTGAACCTATAAAATTCCATCATTTTTTTATTCCTACTATGGGAGTCAATGGTCACTATCTGCTGTGGGTTTACCATCATTCCTAAAAATATTTTCTTTTTGTGGTAATCAGAAAAAAACTAATGCATACAGGTTTAAAACAACACAAGGATGAGTAAATTATGAAAGAATTTTCATTGAACCTATAAAATTCCATCATTTTTTATTCCTACTATGGGAGTCAATGGTCACTATCTGCTGTGGGTTTACCATCATTCCTCAAAATATTTTCTTTTGTGTTAATCAGAAAAAAACTAATGCATACAGGTTTAAAACAACACGAGGATGAGTAAATTATGAAATAATTTTCATTGAACTTATAAAATTCCATCATTTTTTTATTCCTACTATGGGAGTCAATGGTCACTATCTGCTGTGGGTTTACCATCATTCCTCAAAATATTTTCTTTTGTGTTAATCAGAAAAAAACTAATGCATACAGGTTTAAAACAACACAAGGATGAGTAAATTATGAAAGAATTTTCATTGAACCTATAAAAATCCATCATTTTTTTATTCCTACTATGGGAGTCAATGGTCACTATCTGCTGTGGGTTTACCATCATTCCTCAAAATATTTTCTTTTGTGTTAATCAGAAAAAAACTAATGCATGAATGTTTAAAACAACACGAGGATGAGTAAATTATGAAAGAATTTTCATTGAACCTATAAAATTCCATCATTTTTTTATTCCTACTATGGGAGTCAATGGTCACTATCTGCTGTGGGTTTACCATCATTCCTCAAAATATTTTATTTTGTGTTAATCAGAAGAAAACTAATGCATACAGGTTTAAAACAACACAAGGATGAGTAAATTATGAAAGAATTTTCATTGAACCTATAAAAATCCATCATTTTTTTAATCCTACTATGGGAGTCAATGGTAACTTTCTGCTGTGGGTTTACCATCATTCCTCAAAATATTTTCTTTTGTGTTAATCAGAAAAAAACTAATGCATAAATGTTTAAAACAACACGAGGATGAGTAAATTATGAAAGAATTTTCATTGAACCTATAAAAATCCATCATTTTTTTATTCCTACTATGGGAGTCAATGGTCACTATCTGCTGTGGGTTTACCATCATTCCTCAAAATATTTTGTTTTGTGTTAATCAGAAAAAAACTAATGCATAAATGTTTAAAACAACACGAGGATGAGTAAATTATGAAAGAATTTTCATTGAACCTATAAAATTCCATCATTTTTTTATTCCTACTATGGGAGTCAATGGTCACTGTCTGCTGTGGGTTTACCATCATTCCTAAAAATATTTTCTTTTTGTGGTAATCAGAAAAAAACTAATGCATACAGGTTTAAAACAACACAAGGATGAGTAAATTATGAAAGAATTTTCATTGAACCTATAAAAATCCATCATTTTTTTAATCCTACTATGGGAGTCAATGGTAACTTTCTGCTGTGGGTTTACTATCATTCCTCAAAATATTTTCTTTTGTGTTAATCAGAAAAAAACTAATGCATACAGGTTTAAAACAACACAAGGATGAGTAAATTATGAAAGAATTTTCATTGAACCTATAAAATTCCATCATTTTTTTATTCCTACTATGGGAGTCAATGGTCACTATCTGCTGTGGGTTTACCATCATTTCTAAAAATATTTTCTTTTTGTGGTAATCAGAAAAAAACTAATGCATACAGGTTTAAAACAACACAAGGATGAGTAAATTATGAAAGAATTTTCATTGAACCTATAAAATTCCATCATTTTTTATTCCTACTATGGGAGTCAATGGTCACTATCTGCTGTGGGTTTACCATCATTCCTCAAAATATTTTCTTTTGTGTTAATCAGAAAAAAACTAATGCATACAGGTTTAAAACAACACGAGGATGAGTAAATTATGAAATAATTTTCATTGAACTTATAAAATTCCATCATTTTTTTTATTCCTACTATGGGAGTCAATGGTCACTATCTGCTGTGGGTTTACCATCATTCCTCAAAATATTTTATTTTGTGTTAATCAGAAAAAACTATTGTATACAGGTTTAAAATAACACAAGGATGAGTAAATTATGAAAGAATTTTCATTTAACGTATAAAATTCCATCATTTTTTTATTCCTACTATGGGAGTCAATGGTCACTATCTGCTGTGGGTTTACCATCATTCCTAAAAATATTTTCTTTTGTGTTAATCAGAAAAAAACTAATGCATACAGGTTTAAAACAACACAAGGATGAGTAAATTATGAAAGAATTTTCATTGAACCTATAAAATTCCATCATTTTTTATTCCTACTATGGGAGTCAATGGTCACTATCTGCTGTGGGTTTACCATCATTCCTCAAAATATTTTATTTTGTGTTAATCAGAAAAAACTAATGTATACAGGTTTAAAATAACACAAGGATGAGTAAATTATGAAAGAATTTTCATTGAACCTATAAAATTCCATCATTTTTTTATTCTTACTATGGGAGTCAATGGTAACTTTCTGCTGTGGGTTTACCATCATTCCTCAAAATATTTTATTTTGTGTTAATCAGAAAAAAACTAATGCATACAGGTTTAAAACAACACAAGGATGAGTAAATTGTGAAAGAATTTTCATTGAACCTATAAAAATCCATCATTTTTTTATTCCTACTATGGGAGTCAATGGTCACTATCTGCTGTGGGTTTACCATCATTCCTCAAAATATTTTGTTTTGTGTTAATCAGAAAAAAACTAATGCATAAATGTTTAAAACAACACGAGGATGAGTAAATTATGAAAGAATTTTCATTGAACCTATAAAATTCCATCATTTTTTTATTCCTACTATGGGAGTCAATGGTCACTATCTGCTGTGGGTTTACCATCATTCCTAAAAATATTTTCTTTTTGTGGTAATCAGAAAAAAACTAATGCATACAGGTTTAAAACAACACAAGGATGAGTAAATTATGAAAGAATTTTCATTGAACCTATAAAATTCCATCATTTTTTATTCCTACTATGGGAGTCAATGGTCACTATCTGCTGTGGGTTTACCATCATTCCTCAAAATATTTTCTTTTGTGTTAATCAGAAAAAAACTAATGCATACAGGTTTAAAACAACACGAGGATGAGTAAATTATGAAATAATTTTCATTGAACTTATAAAATTCCATCATTTTTTTATTCCTACTATGGGAGTCAATGGTCACTATCTGCTGTGGGTTTACCATCATTCCTCAAAATATTTTCTTTTGTGTTAATCAGAAAAAAACTAATGCATACAGGTTTAAAACAACACAAGGATGAGTAAATTATGAAAGAATTTTCATTGAACCTATAAAAATCCATCATTTTTTTATTCCTACTATGGGAGTCAATGGTCACTATCTGCTGTGGGTTTACCATCATTCCTCAAAATATTTTCTTTTGTGTTAATCAGAAAAAAACTAATGCATGAATGTTTAAAACAACACGAGGATGAGTAAATTATGAAAGAATTTTCATTGAACCTATAAAATTCCATCATTTTTTTATTCCTACTATGGGAGTCAATGGTCACTATCTGCTGTGGGTTTACCATCATTCCTCAAAATATTTTATTTTGTGTTAATCAGAAGAAAACTAATGCATACAGGTTTAAAACAACACAAGGATGAGTAAATTATGAAAGAATTTTCATTGAACCTATAAAAATCCATCATTTTTTTAATCCTACTATGGGAGTCAATGGTAACTTTCTGCTGTGGGTTTACCATCATTCCTCAAAATATTTTCTTTTGTGTTAATCAGAAAAAAACTAATGCATAAATGTTTAAAACAACACGAGGATGAGTAAATTATGAAAGAATTTTCATTGAACCTATAAAAATCCATCATTTTTTTATTCCTACTATGGGAGTCAATGGTCACTATCTGCTGTGGGTTTACCATCATTCCTCAAAATATTTTGTTTTGTGTTAATCAGAAAAAAACTAATGCATAAATGTTTAAAACAACACGAGGATGAGTAAATTATGAAAGAATTTTCATTGAACCTATAAAATTCCATCATTTTTTTATTCCTACTATGGGAGTCAATGGTCACTGTCTGCTGTGGGTTTACCATCATTCCTAAAAATATTTTCTTTTTGTGGTAATCAGAAAAAAACTAATGCATACAGGTTTAAAACAACACAAGGATGAGTAAATTATGAAAGAATTTTCATTGAACCTATAAAAATCCATCATTTTTTTAATCCTACTATGGGAGTCAATGGTAACTTTCTGCTGTGGGTTTACTATCATTCCTCAAAATATTTTCTTTTGTGTTAATCAGAAAAAAACTAATGCATACAGGTTTAAAACAACACAAGGATGAGTAAATTATGAAAGAATTTTCATTGAACCTATAAAATTCCATCATTTTTTTATTCCTACTATGGGAGTCAATGGTAACTTTCTGCTGTGGGTTTACCATCATTCCTCAAAATATTTTGTTTTGTGTTAATCAGAAAAAAACTAATGCATAAATGTTTAAAACAACACGAGGATGAGTAAATTATGAAAGAATTTTCATTGAACCTATAAAATTCCATCATTTTTTTATTCCTACTATGGGAGTCAATGGTCACTATCTGCTGTGGGTTTACCATCATTTCTAAAAATATTTTCTTTTTGTGGTAATCAGAAAAAAACTAATGCATACAGGTTTAAAACAACACAAGGATGAGTAAATTATGAAAGAATTTTCATTGAACCTATAAAATTCCATCATTTTTTATTCCTACTATGGGAGTCAATGGTCACTATCTGCTGTGGGTTTACCATCATTCCTCAAAATATTTTCTTTTGTGTTAATCAGAAAAAAACTAATGCATACAGGTTTAAAACAACACGAGGATGAGTAAATTATGAAATAATTTTCATTGAACTTATAAAATTCCATCATTTTTTTTATTCCTACTATGGGAGTCAATGGTCACTATCTGCTGTGGGTTTACCATCATTCCTCAAAATATTTTATTTTGTGTTAATCAGAAAAAACTATTGTATACAGGTTTAAAATAACACAAGGATGAGTAAATTATGAAAGAATTTTCATTTAACGTATAAAATTCCATCATTTTTTTATTCCTACTATGGGAGTCAATGGTCACTATCTGCTGTGGGTTTACCATCATTCCTAAAAATATTTTCTTTTGTGTTAATCAGAAAAAAACTAATGCATACAGGTTTAAAACAACACAAGGATGAGTAAATTATGAAAGAATTTTCATTGAACCTATAAAATTCCATCATTTTTTATTCCTACTATGGGAGTCAATGGTCACTATCTGCTGTGGGTTTACCATCATTCCTCAAAATATTTTATTTTGTGTTAATCAGAAAAAACTAATGTATACAGGTTTAAAATAACACAAGGATGAGTAAATTATGAAAGAATTTTCATTGAACCTATAAAATTCCATCATTTTTTTATTCTTACTATGGGAGTCAATGGTAACTTTCTGCTGTGGGTTTACCATCATTCCTCAAAATATTTTATTTTGTGTTAATCAGAAAAAAACTAATGCATACAGGTTTAAAACAACACAAGGATGAGTAAATTATAAAATAATTTTGATTTAACCTATAAAATTCAATCATTTTTTTATTCCTACTATGGGAGTCAATGGTCACTATCTGCTGTGGGTTTACCATCATTCCTCAAAATATTTTCTTTTGTGTTAATCAGAAAAAAACTAATGCATACAGGTTTAAAACAACACAAAGATGAGTAAATTATGAAAGAATTTTCATTTAACCTATAAAATTCCATCATTTTTTTATTCCTACTATTGGAGTCAATGGTCACTATCTGCTGTGGGTTTACCATCATTCCTCAAAATATTTTCTTTTGTGTTAATCAGAAAAAAACTAATGCATACAGGTTTAAAACAACACAAGGATGAGTAAATTATGAAATAATTTTCATTTAACCTATAAAATTCCATCATTTTTTTATTCCTACTATGGGAGTCAATGGTCACTATCTGCTGTGGGTTTACCATCATTCCTCAAAATATTTTCTTTTGTGTTAATCAGAAAAAAACTAATGCATGAATGTTTAAAACAACACGAGGATGAGTAAATTATGAAAGAATTTTCATTGTACCTATAAAATTCCATCATTTTTTTATTCCTACTATGGGAGTCAATGGTCACTATCTGCTGTGGGTTTACCATCATTCCTCAAAATATTTTCTTTTGTGTTAATCAGAAAAAAACTAACGCATACAGGTTTAAAACAACACGAGGATGAGTAAATTATGAAAGAATTTTCATTGAACCTATAAAATTCCATCATTTTTTTAATCCTACTATTTGAGTCAATGGTAACTTTCTGCTGTGGGTTTACCATCATTCCTCAAAATATTTTCTTTTGTGTTAATCAGAAAAAAACTAATGCATACAGGTTTAAAACAACACAAGGATGAGTAAATTATGAAAGAATTTTCATTGAACCTATAAAAATCCATCATTTTTTTAATCCTACTATTTGAGTCAATGGTAACTTTCTGCTGTGGGTTTACCATCATTCCTCAAAATATTTTATTTTGTGTTAATCAGAAAAAAACTAATGCATACAGGTTTAAAACAACACAAGGATGAGTAAATTATGAAAGAATTTTCATTGAACCTATAAAATTCCATCATTTTTTTATTCCTACTATGGGAGTCAATGGTCACTATCTGCTGTGGGTTTACCATCATTCCTCAAAATATTTTCTTTTGTGTTAATCAGAAAAAAACTAATGCATACAGGTTTAAAACAACACAAGGATGAGTAAATTATGAAAGAATTTTCATTGAACCTATAAAAATCCATCATTTTTTTAATCCTACTATGGGAGTCAATGGTAACTTTCCGCTGTGGGTTTACCATCATTCCTCAAAATATTTTATTTTGTGTTAATCAGAAAAAAACTAATGCATACAGGTTTAAAACAATACGAGGATGAGTAAATTATGAAAGAATTTTCATTGAACCTATACAATTCCATCATTTTTTTATTCCTACTATGGGAGTCAATGGTCACTATCTGCTGTGGGTTTACCATCATTCCTCAAAATATTTTCTTTTGTGTTAATCAGAAAAAACTAGTGTATACAGGTTTAAAATAACACAAGGATGAGTAAATTATGAAAGAATTTTCATTGAACCTATAAAATTCTAGGGGTGTGCATTGGCACTGTCCTCACAATTCAATTCAATTACGATTCACCAGGTAACGATTCAATTCAATTCGATTCTACGATGCATTGCGATGCATCAGAATTCTACTGTACACAACAAGGCAAATTTTTAATAAGTCAAGTAGTAAACTCAAGTGCAACTATTCTCAACAAAAAAGAAAGCTGACCAGGGCTCGCAAAATTTTAAAATCCCTGGTAGCCCTTTGGGCAGACAGTCTTTAATTTTTGGTAGCCTGAAATGAATATAAGTAGCCAGAATAAAAAAATACACTGTTTAATGTAGAATATTGATAAATCCTGGATTTCCATGTAAGCCAAATATTCCTGCCCATCCCAGCTAACAATTTGGTTCCCAAAACGTTCCCCTATTTTTCAAGGTTTTTGGTTAGCCAGGGATGTTTTCTTTAAGAAAATAAACATTCCCCTAATGTTATTTTTAGGTTATTTTACTGTTCCCCTAACGTTAGAATAATTTAATTGTTATATTACTGAAATATTATATGAATGTATTATAATACAGGTTATTTTTTATAAAAAATACCACATCACACATTGTATTTAGATAACATGGTATTTTATCAAATATATAAACAACCAGTGACTTTAACACAATATAGAAGACTTAAAGCAGATATTTATTAAAAAGGAATAAACATAATTCCCTTTATGTTCCCCTAATGTTAGACTCTGAGGTAAAACGAAATGACAAACACACATTCTATTCACTTTAGGTAAACATATCTTACCACTGCTGTTTAGTCACCTATCAGCTTGTAACATCATACTCTCAATAGCCTAGACGTAAATCAATCAAACATATTTTCCTTCTCACATATTTAAGTTACTAACTGAAGAAAGAAAAAAAATACGATAAAACAATGTTAGTCTATGAGGTAAAAATGAAATGACGTTATTTTATTAAATGACTTGAGTTCGCGTAAGCAGGTGCTCGTGAAGAATCTAGCCGGTAGAAGTGCGTGCAGAGGGTCGCGCGCATATATCAGACGTGCACATTAGAGGATGAGTTTATTTATGCTTTCACTTCATTTCCTGACAGTTTCACTTGGTACGTGAGGATAATGACTGACAAGAGGACACCGAAATACATACACTATAATTACCAAACTAAATCTGAGACAAAGCAAAAACATTAAAATATTATTTCCTCCCCAAGATAGCCCGACGGGCAGGGTGAGATACATTTTGGTAGCCCGACAGGAATTCACAATAGAAACGAGACGTCGGCTAGCGATTTTGCGAGCCCTGCCCGAGATGAGAATTTTACACACAGCAAAATAGAATCCGAAATGTGCCCATAATGTCCACTTTCCATGGAAAAGGGTGCGTTTTTATTTACCCGTCTATCACGGTCATCTCCAGAAAATAAACAGTGACATAATCGATTATGGCATTTGCTGCATCGATGCTGAATCGTGCATGCGCGCATTGCGATGCATTGCCGAATCGATTATTGTTGACACCCCTATAAAATTCCATCATTTTTTTATTCTTACTATGGGAGTCAATGGTCACTATCTGCTGTGGGTTTACCATCATTCCTCAAAATATTTTCTTTTGTGTTAATCAGAAAAAAACTAATGCATACAGGTTTAAAACAACACAAGGATGAGTAAATTATGAAATAATTTTCATTTAACCTATAAAATTCCATCATTTTTTTATTCCTACTATGGGAGTCAATGGTCACTATCTGCTGTGGGTTTACCATCATTCCTCAAAATATTTTCTTTTGTGTTAATCAGAAAAAAACTAATGCATGAATGTTTAAAACAACACGAGGATGAGTAAATTATGAAAGAATTTTCATTGAACCTATAAAATTCCATCATTTTTTTATTCCTACTATGGGAGTCAATGGTCACTATCTGCTGTGGGTTTACCATCATTCCTCAAAATATTTTCTTTTGTGTTAATCAGAAGAAAACTAATGCATACAGGTTTAAAACAACACAAGGATGAGTAAATTATGAAAGAATTTTCATTGAACCTATAAAAATCCATCATTTTTTTAATCCTACTATGGGAGTCAATGGTAACTTTCTGCTGTGGGTTTACCATCATTCCTCAAAATATTTTATTTTGTGTTAATCAGAAAAAAACTAATGCATAAATGTTTAAAACAACACGAGGATGAGTAAATTATGAAAGAATTTTCATTGAACCTATAAAAATCCATCATTTTTTTATTCCTACTATGGGAGTCAATGGTCACTATCTGCTGTGGGTTTACCATCATTCCTCAAAATATTTTGTTTTGTGTTAATCAGAAAAAAACTAATGCATAAATGTTTAAAACAACACGAGGATGAGTAAATTATGAAAGAATTTTCATTGAACCTATAAAATTCCATCATTTTTTTATTCCTACTATGGGAGTCAATGGTCACTGTCTGCTGTGGGTTTACCATCATTCCTAAAAATATTTTCTTTTTGTGGTAATCAGAAAAAAACTAATGCATACAGGTTTAAAACAACACAAGGATGAGTAAATTATGAAATAATTTTCATTTAACCTATAAAATTCCATCATTTTTTTATTCCTACTATGGGAGTGAATGGTCACTATCTGCTGTGGGTTTACCATCATTCCTCAAAATATTTTCTTTTGTGTTAATCAGAAAAAAACTAATGCATAAATGTTTAAAACAACACGAGGATGAGTAAATTATGAAAGAATTTTCATTGTACCTATAAAATTCCATCATTTTTTTATTCCTACTATGGGAGTCAATGGTCACTATCTGCTGTGGGTTTACCATCATTCCTAAAAATATTTTCTTTTTGTGTTAATCAGAAAAAAACTAATGCATACAGGTTTAAAACAACACAAGGATGAGTAAATTATGAAAGAATTTTCATTGAACCTATAAAATTCCATCATTTTTTTATTCCTACTATGGGAGTCAATGGTCACTATCTGCTGTGGGTTTACCATCATTCCGAAAAATATTTTCTTTTTGTGTTAATCAGAAAAAAACTAATGCATACAGGTTTAAAACAACACAAGGATGAGTAAATTATGAAAGAATTTTCATTGAACCTATAAAATTCCATCATTTTTTTATTCCTACTATGGGAGTCAATGGTCACTATCTGCTGTGGGTTTACCATCATTCCTCAAAATATTTTCTTTTGTGTTAATCAGAAAAAAACTAATGCATACAGGTTTAAAACAACACAAGGATGAGTAAATTATGAAATAATTTTCATTTAACCTATAAAATTCCATCATTTTTTTATTCCTACTATGGGAGTCAATGGTCACTATCTGCTGTGGGTTTACCATCATTCCTCAAAATATTTTCTTTTGTGTTAATCAGAAAAAAACTAATGCATACAGGTTTAAAACAACACAAGGATGAGTAAATTATGAAATAATTTTCATTTAACCTATAAAATTCCATCATTTTTTTATTCCTACTATGGGAGTCAATGGTCACTATCTGCTGTGGGTTTACCATCATTCCTCAAAATATTTTCTTTTGTGTTAATCAGAAAAAAAATAATGCATAAATGTTTAAAACAACACGAGGATGAGTAAATTATGAAAGAATTTTCATTGAACCTATAAAATTCCATCATTTTTTTATTCCTACTATGGGAGTCAATGGTCACTATCTGCTGTGGGTTTACCATCATTCCTAAAAATATTTTCTTTTTGTGGTAATCAGAAAAAAACTAATGCATACCGGTTTAAAACAACACAAGGATGAGTAAATTATGAAAGAATTTTCATTGAACCTATAAAATTCCATCATTTTTTATTCCTACTATGGGAGTCAATGGTCACTATCTGCTGTGGGTTTACCATCATTCCTCAAAATATTTTCTTTTGTGTTAATCAGAAAAAAACTAATGCATACAGGTTTAAAACAACACGAGGATGAGTAAATTGCGAAATAATTTTCATTGAACTTATAAAATTCCATCATTTTTTTATTCCTACTATGGGAGTCAATGGTCACTATCTGCTGTGGGTTTACCATCATTCCTCAAAATATTTTATTTTGAGTTAATCAGAAAAAACTATTGTATACAGGTTTAAAATAACACAAGGATGAGTAAATTATGAAAGAATTTTCATTTAACGTATAAAATTCCATCATTTTTTTATTCCTACTATGGGAGTCAATGGTCACTATCTGCTGTGGGTTTACCATCATTCCTCAAAATATTTTATTTTGTGTTAATCAGAAAAAACTAATGTATACAGGTTTAAAATAACACAAGGATGAGTAAATTATGAAAGAATTTTCATTGAACCTATAAAATTCCATCATTTTTTTATTCCTACTATGGGAGTCAATGGTCACTATCTGCTGTGGGTTTACCATCATTCCTCAAAATATTTTATTTTGTGTTAATCAGAAAAAACTAATGTATACAGGTTTAAAATAACACAAGGATGAGTAAATTATGAAAGAATTTTCATTGAACCTATAAAATTCCATCATTTTTTTATTCTTACTATGGGAGTCAATGGTAACTTTCTGCTGTGGGTTTACCATCATTCCTCAAAATATTTTATTTTGTGTTAATCAGAAAAAAACTAATGCATACAGGTTTAAAACAACACAAGGATGAGTAAATTATAAAATAATTTTGATTTAACCTATAAAATTCAATCATTTTTTTATTCCTACTATGGGAGTCAATGGTCACTATCTGCTGTGGGTTTACCATCATTCCTCAAAATATTTTCTTTTGTGTTAATCAGAAAAAAACTAATGCATACAGGTTTAAAACAACACAAGGATGAGTAAATTATGAAATAATTTTCATTTAACCTATAAAATTCCATCATTTTTTTATTCCTACTATTGGAGTCAATGGTCACTATCTGCTGTGGGTTTACCATCATTCCTCAAAATATTTTCTTTTGTGTTAATCAGAAAAAAACTAATGCATACAGGTTTAAAACAACACAAGGATGAGTAAATTATGAAATAATTTTCATTTAACCTATAAAATTCCATCATTTTTTTATTCCTACTATGGGAGTCAATGGTCACTATCTGCTGTGGGTTTACCATCATTCCTCAAAATATTTTCTTTTGTGTTAATCAGAAAAAAACTAATGCATGAATGTTTAAAACAACACGAGGATGAGTAAATTATGAAAGAATTTTCATTGTACCTATAAAATTCCATCATTTTTTTATTCCTACTATGGGAGTCAATGGTCACTATCTGCTGTGGGTTTACCATCATTCCTCAAAATATTTTCTTTTGTGTTAATCAGAAAAAAACTAACGCATACAGGTTTAAAACAACACGAGGATGAGTAAATTATGAAAGAATTTTCATTGAACCTATAAAATTCCATCATTTTTTTAATCCTACTATTTGAGTCAATGGTAACTTTCTGCTGTGGGTTTACCATCATTCCTCAAAATATTTTATTTTGTGTTAATCAGAAAAAAACTAATGCATACAGGTTTAAAACAACACAAGGATGAGTAAATTATGAAAGAATTTTCATTGAACCTATAAAATTCCATCATTTTTTTATTCCTACTATGGGAGTCAATGGTCACTATCTGCTGTGGGTTTACCATCATTCCTCAAAATATTTTCTTTTGTGTTAATCAGAAAAAAACTAATGCATACAGGTTTAAAACAACACAAGGATGAGTAAATTATGAAAGAATTTTCATTGAACCTATAAAAATCCATCATTTTTTTAATCCTACTATGGGAGTCAATGGTAACTTTCTGCTGTGGGTTTACCATCATTCCTCAAAATATTTTATTTTGTGTTAATCAGAAAAAAACTAATGCATACAGGTTTAAAACAATACGAGGATGAGTAAATTATGAAAGAATTTTCATTGAACCTATACAATTCCATCATTTTTTTATTCCTACTATGGGAGTCAATGGTCACTATCTGCTGTGGGTTTACCATCATTCCTCAAAATATTTTCTTTTGTGTTAATCAGAAAAAAATAGTGTATACAGGTTTAAAATAACACAAGGATGAGTAAATTATGAAAGAATTTTCATTGAACCTATAAAATTCCATCATTTTTTTATTCTTACTATGGGAGTCAATGGTCACTATCTGCTGTGGGTTTACCATCATTCCTCAAAATATTTTCTTTTGTGTTAATCAGAAAAAAACTAATGCATACAGGTTTAAAACAACACAAGGATGAGTAAATTATGAAATAATTTTCATTTAACCTATAAAATTCCATCATTTTTTTATTCCTACTATGGGAGTCAATGGTCACTATCTGCTGTGGGTTTACCATCATTCCTCAAAATATTTTCTTTTGTGTTAATCAGAAAAAAACTAATGCATGAATGTTTAAAACAACACGAGGATGAGTAAATTATGAAAGAATTTTCATTGTACCTATAAAATTCCATCATTTTTTTATTCCTACTATGGGAGTCAATGGTCACTATCTGCTGTGGGTTTACCATCATTCCTCAAAATATTTTCTTTTGTGTTAATCAGAAAAAAACTAACGCATACAGGTTTAAAAAAAACACGAGGATGAGTAAATTATGAAAGAATTTTCATTGAACCTATAAAATTCCATCATTTTTTTATTCCTACTATGGGAGTCAATGGTCACTATCTGCTGTGGGTTTACCATCATTCCTCAAAATATTTTATTTTGTGTTAATCAGAAAAAACTAATGTATACAGGTTTAAAATAACACAAGGATGAGTAAATTATAAAAGAATTTTCAATGAACCTATAAAATTCCATCATTTTTTTATTCTTACTATGGGAGTCAATGGTCACTATCTGCTGTGGGTTTACTATCATTCCTCAAAATATTTTCTTTTGTGTTAATCAGAAAAAAACTAATGCATAAATGTTTAAAACAACACGAGGATGAGTAAATCATGAAAGAATTTTCATTGAACCTATAAAATTCCATCATTTTTTTATTCCTACTATGGGAGTCAATGGTCACTATCTGCTGTGGGTTTACCATCATTCCTCAAAATATTTTCTTTTGTGTTAATCAGAAAAAAACTAATGCATAAATGTTTAAAACAACACGAGGATGAGTAAATTATGAAAGAATTTTCATTGAACCTATAAAATTCCATCATTTTTTTATTCCTACTATGGGAGTTAATGGTCACTATCTGCTGTGGGTTTACCATCATTCCTAAAAATATTTTCTTTTTGTGTTAATCAGAAAAAAAACTAATGCATACAGGTTTAAAACAACACAAGGATGAGTCAATTTTGAAATAATTTTCATTGAACCTATAAAATTCCATCATTTTTTTATTCCTACTATGGGAGTCAATGGTCACTATCTGCTGTGGGTTTACCATCATTCCTCAAAATATTTTCTTTTGTGTAAATCAGAAAAAAACTAATGCATACAGGTTTAAAACAACACAAGGATGAGTAAATTATGAAAGAATTTTCATTGAACCTATAAAAATCCATCATTTTTTTAATCCTACTATGGGAGTCAATGGTAACTTTCTGCTGTGGGTTTACCATCATTCCTCAAAATATTTTCTTTTGTGTTAATCAGAAAAAAACTAATGCATACAGACTTCCGGTTTAGCATCTGCCATGTGAGGGAGCATAAGTCGGGAGCTCCGCAAACCAACTTTTAAATTTTGTTTTATACTTTGATACAGCACTATATATATCCTTTTTTCTTTTACATCTAGTTTATTTTTGATTACTTCACCTCTAACAATAGTGTTTAAATCAGACGTATGAGTTCCAGCGATGTCTAAGACGCAACGACAAAAGAAGGCCGATTCGTCTGTTGCCGCCGGCGGCTCGCCTTTGGAAACTCTGGAACTTTCCACCCCTGAGGGCGCAGCGATCATGGGTGCCATCAACAGGCTCGAAAGTGGAATTTATGCCAAATTTGATGCGCACGCTGCTGAAATTCGAGGTGAAATTTCTCTGATACGAGAAGAAATGCATAACACAATTTCATGTTTCAAAGCGGACCTCAAAACCCAGAATGAGCGCTTAACTAACCTGGAGACAGCTACCTCGGAATGGACGACAAGTCTTCACTCTCTCGAGCCTACGGTCGTCTCTCTCCAGAAAGAGGTCGCCTCACTCCAAGCTAAGTGCATTGATTTAGAGTGTCGTTCCCACAGATCCAATCTTCGTTTGGTGGGAATTCCGGAAGGTTTGGAAGGCCCACAACCTACGAAATTCGTGGCGGATGCTTTGGCGGAGATATTTGGTCTTTCTGAACCTCCACTTCTTGCTCGCGCACATCGTACACTTGCACCGAAACCTGTGGAGGGTAGCCGACCGCGAGCCTTCGTAATTTGCTTCCATCGTTACGACGTCAAGGAAGATATTTGGGGAAAGGCGAGACGTGGTGGGCAGCTTAAGTTCCGAGACAAAACTGTGTTCATCTTCCCGGACTTTCCGCCGGAGATTGCTAAGAAACGGGCTGCATACTACGAGGTTAAACGTCTGCTGAGGTCCATGCCAGATGTTAAGTACGGTCTAAAGGGCCTTACCGGTTTCAGAATTACAAAGAACGGCGCTGAACATTCGTTTGATACTCCAGCCGCGGCGCTGGCTTTTGTGAAACAACACCTATCACCTGCTTGAACACCTTCTTACGTGCTGGAGCTATAATGTCTCATTTTCTCTCGGTCAGAGACAATTGAAAGCACTTTATCCAGATGTGTGATTTAATATGTTATAATTTATTCTTTGATTAGTTATCTTTTATACAAATATAGAGGATTATAAGTCCTATTTTATATGTATCAGAATACATTTGCTGTATTTGTTATTTGTTTGCGGAGATGCGTACGAGGTAAGAATCACAATAACTCGCACGCACATTGGGGTTTTTCCTCAGGGTAGCGTACGCTCCAGTTGGGGGAGTGTTAGCTTAGGTCAAGGGCGCTGGGTGGAGGGTGGCAGTGAGGGCGGGGGGCGGGTCTTTGCGCCAGGGTTCTTAAAGTTTGTTAATATTTTTGCGTTTCCTTGTTCATCTCATAAGCACACGACTGGGCCATTGATCCTTTGTATGGTTTCATACTTTTCTGTACTTGCTGATCCTTGCATAACTATGTGGGTTTTACATAATACTTTATTGGTCTCCTCATTTGTTTTTTGTTTTTTTGTTTTAAATGATGGGTGGTAGAGCTAATGAAGATGGTTCGGTGAGATGGGTCAGCTGGAACTGTAAAGGTTTGAATAATCCAGTCAAACTTAATAAGGTTCTGACTCATCTTAGGAAACTGAAAGCCAGTTTTGTGTTTCGTCAAGAAACTCACCTCTGTTCATCAGACCATTTTAGATTAAAAAAAGACTGGGTGGGTCAAGTCTATCATTCACATTTTCAGTTCAAATCTAGGGGCTGTGCAATTCTGGTACATAAATCCACGCCATTTGCTGTATCACAAGTAATTGCAGATCATAAGGGCAGATATGTCATTGTAACAGGAACATTGTTTTCAACCCCCCCTAATTCTTGCTAATGTTTATGCCCCAAATTATGATGATGTTTCCTTTATGACGACCTTTTTATCATGTATACCTGACCTTCACTCTCATTCATTAGTCCTGGGCGGTGATTTTAATTGTGTGATGTGTCCACAACTTGATAGGTCCTCAAAAAAAGCTATACCTCCTTCAAAATGTGCAGGGATAATTCAATCGTTTCTACATAGCTATGGTATTCGTGATCCATTTCGCTTTATAAATCCTTCCGCAAGGAAATATTCATTTTTTTCGCATGTACACCATTCTTATTCACGAATTGATTATTTCTTTTTAGACAACAAACTTCTTCCATATCTGCAAAATTGTTCGTATGAAAGCATAGTAATATCTGATCATGCACCAGCTGTTCTGGAACTTAGCTTTCCAAAAGCACCCCCAAAGCATCGTCAGTGGTCCTTTAACACTGGACTATTAAGGGATAAAGAATTTGTAAAATCCATTTCTTCACATATATCTTCTTTTCTTGAACTTAATAGTACTCAGGGTATGGCTTATTCTACCATTTGGGAGACCTTAAAATGTTATCTGCGTGGTTGCATAATTTCATACTCGTCTTCTAAAAACAGAGATCGAAAAAGGCAACTAGATGAATTGTCTAGTTCTATATCAGCTATTGACAGTCAATACTCACTGAACCCGTCTCCCAACCTTTATAAAGAGCGTCAGATTTTGCAGACAAAATATGATCTGTTATCGACGGAAGAGGCTGAGAATTTGTTTTTACGAGCTCAACATAGGGTCTATGAGTTTGGTGATAAGACCGGTAAATTGTTAGCTTATCAAATTCGTAAATCGCAAACGTCACGCTTAATACCCCAACTTAAGCTACCTTCAGGACTTATTACCACTGACTATAAAGAAATAAACTCTCAATTTAAACAATATTATGGAAATTTGTACACCTCGGAATCTCCTCAAGATGTATCTGCCATGAAAACTTTCTTAGATAAATTAGATTTCCCCACTATAGAGAAAACTTTGTGTGATTCTTTAGATGAAGATATTACAATTGAAGAAATAGCTGATGCGATTGCGTCCTTAAAAGCAGGCAAGACCCCTGGTCCCGATGGTTTCCCTTCTGATTTTTATAAAGCATTTTCTAAATTACTATGCCCTGTATTGCTTTTGGTTTTTTTAGAGAGTCTACAAAATTCCAAATTGCCCCCAACCCTCTATCAAGCTACTATTTCACTAATTCTTAAGAAAGATAAACCCCCCCTAGATTGCGGTTCTTATCGTCCCATTTCGCTTTTAAATTGTGATTACAAGATACTAGCTAAAGTATTAGCCTTTCGGGTCGAAAAAACTTTACATGAAGTCATTTCACCTGATCAAACCGGTTTTGTTCGTGACAGACAGTCTTTTTTTAATATTAGGCGTCTTTTTAACGTTTTGTACTCACCTCATTCCAACAATGCTGAAGTTGTGGTTTCACTAGATGCTGAAAAAGCATTTGACCGCATTGAGTGGGGTTATCTTATGAATGTTTTGGAGAGGTTTGGCTTTGGTTTAAAATTAATCTCTTGGATAAAGCTACTTTATGCTACCCCCAAAGCATCTGTACGCTCAAACAATATTGTTTCAGATCCTTTTTCACTGTATCGAGGCACAAGGCAGGGCTGTCCCCTCTCTCCTCTTCTATTTGCTATTGCTATTGAACCTTTGGCAATTGCTTTACGTGCTGACCCAGAGGTGCAAGGTATTTTTCGTGCTGGGCTAGAACAGAGGGTTTCTTTATATGCTGATGATCTTATCTTATTTTTATCCAATCCCCTAGTCTCAATCCCTCGAGTCCTTTCAATATTGGACTCATTTAGTACTTTTTCAGGATATAAATTGAATTTTTCCAAGAGCGAATTATTCCCAGTAAACTCTGCTGCATTAAGTCTATCATATTCAAATTTCCAATTCAGAGTTGTTAACAACCAATTTAGATACTTGGGTGTCCAAGTGACTCGTAAACATGCTGATTTGTTTAAAACTAATTTTAGTCCGTTATTTGATCTCACAAAATCTAAGCTTTTATCATGGAAACCCCTTCCTCTCTCACTGATGGGAAGGGTAAATGTGATTAAAATGAACATTCTTCCCAAGTTTTTATATCTATTTCAATGTCTGCCCATATTTGTTCCCAAGTCATTTTTCTTATGTTTGGAAAAAACTATCTCATCATTTATCTGGAATAACAAGCCAAGGCGAATAAATCTAAAGCACCTTGTTAAGCCAAAAGAGGTGGGAGGTTTGGCTTTGCCTAACTTTCAAACGTATTACTGGGCAGCTAACTTTAGAAGCTTACTGTACTGGTACCAGCATGATCTGCAACTGTGTAAACCTTACTGGGTGCAAATGGAGGCTGTCTGTTGTTCCCCAGTCACGTTGACATCTCTGCTCTGTTCTTCTATCCCCTCTACTCATAGTATCTCAATTAATAATCCAATTGTTAAACACTCCCTGAGGATTTGGACACAGTTCCGCAGAGCTCTAGAGCTTAAGGGTCTCTCTTCAGCTGCACCCATTACCAGTAACGCTTCCTTTCCACCCTCATTTTTTGATGGGGCTTTTAATATTTGGAAGTCTCAGGGTCTAGTTACAATTGATCAGCTATTTATCAATAATACCTTTGCCTCATTTGACCAACTTAAAGATAAATTTTCTTTGTCCAACTCACATTTATTCCGGTATTTTCAAGTTCGGAGCTTTGCCCGTAAACATTTTCTGGAGTTCCCCTCTGCCCCTCCAAGAGGTATTTTGGAGTGTATATTAGACCAGCATAAATGTATAAGAGGTTCCATATCAAAGATTTACAGTACAATAAATGACAATCAAACCCCATCTAGCAGGGCATTAAAATCTCTCTGGGAACAAGACTTGAGTATTGCGTTAGAAGATGAAACCTGGCACATTATCTTAAAAAGGATACATTCTTCTTCAATTAGCTCTAGGCATAGGCTTATTCAATTTAAGGTAGTTCATCGTATTCATTGGTCTAGGGTGCAACTTGGCAAGATATTTCCTGATTTAGACCCCACCTGCCCACGGTGTGTTGCTGAGCCAGCCTCTCTTTTTCATTCTTTCTGGTCCTGTCCTAAATTATTAAGGTTTTGGGGAAGAATTTTTAGTTGTATCTCAGAAATTCTTGCCACAGTAATAGATCCCAACCCATTGACAGCTTTATTTGGGGTCCTTCCGGATAATGTTAAACTTACAGCTTTAGAGAGCGATAATATTGCACTTTGCACACTGCTGGCTAGAAGACTTATACTAATTAATTGGAAGCTGCCATCTCCACCAACCTATCGTCAGTGGGTTTTTGACCTACTTTTTGCCCTCAAACTGGAAAAGATAAAATTTGGAGTTAGAATGAAACCTGATCTTTTCTTTAAATCTTGGAGCCCTTTTTTAGATTATTTCAAGGAGACAAACTCTGGATAAAACCCTTTTTGTTTTTTGTTTTTTGTTTTTTTTGTTTTTTTTCTCTTTCTCTGATTTATTTAGTTGTTTATATGTATATGCATATGTTACTATGCTTATGTTTATTTGTATACGAGTATCTGTTATGCGTGTTTAATTCTTGTTTTTTCCCCTTCATTTCATTTTATAATATTCTCACACTTGTACTGTGCTTGTGATGCCTTTCATAATAATAATAAAAAAAAAAACTAATGCATACAGGTTTAAAACAACACAAGGATGAGTAAATTATGAAATAATTTTCATTTAACCTATAAAATTCCATCATTTTTTTATTCCTACTATGGGAGTCAATGGTCACTATCTGCTGTGGGTTTACCATCATTCCTCAAAATATTTTCTTTTGTGTTAATCAGAAAAAAACTAATGCATAAATGTTTAAAACAACACGAGGATGAGTAAATTATGAAAGAATTTTCATTGTACCTATAAAATTCCATCATTTTTTTATTCCTACTATGGGAGTCAATGGTCACTATCTGCTGTGGGTTTACCATCATTCCTCAAAATATTTAATTTTGTGTTAATCAGAAAAAACTAATGCATACAGGTTTAAAACAACACGAGGATGAGTAAATTATGAAAGAATTTTCATTGAACCTATAAAATTCCATCATTTTTTTATTCTTACTATGGGAGTCAATGGTAACTTTCTGCTGTGGGTTTACCATCATTCCTCAAAATATTTTATTTTGTGTTAATCAGAAAAAAACTAATGCATACAGGTTTAAAACAACACAAGGATGAGTAAATTATGAAATAATTTTCATTGTACCTATAAAATTCCATCATTTTTTTATTCTTACTATGGGAGTCAATGGTCACTATCTGCTGTGGGTTTACCATCATTCCAAAAAATATTTTCTTTTTGTGTTAATCAGAAAAAAACTAATGCATACAGGTTTAAAACAACACAAGGATGAGTAAATTATGAAATAATTTTCATTTAACCTATAAAATTCCATCATTTTTTTATTCCTACTATGAGAGTCAATGGTCACTATCTGCTGTGGGTTTACCATCATTCCTCAAAATATTTTCTTTTGTGTTAATCAGAAAAAAACTAATGCATAAATGTTTAAAACAACACGAGGATGAGTAAATTATGAAAGAATTTTCATTGTACCTATAAAATTCCATCATTTTTTTATTCCTACTATGGGAGTCAATGGTCACTATCTGCTGTGGGTTTACCATCATTCCTCAAAATATTTAATTTTGTGTTAATCAGAAAAAACTAATGCATACAGGTTTAAAACAACACGAGGATGAGTAAATTATGAAAGAATTTTCATTGAACCTATAAAATTCCATCATTTTTTTATTCTTACTATGGGAGTCAATGGTAACTTTCTGCTGTGGGTTTACCATCATTCCTCAAAATATTTTATTTTGTGTTAATCAGAAAAAAACTAATGCATACAGGTTTAAAACAACACAAGGATGAGTAAATTATGAAATAATTTTCATTGTACCTATAAAATTCCATCATTTTTTTATTCCTACTATGGGAGTCAATGGTCACTATCTGCTGTGGGTTTACCATCATTCCAAAAAATATTTTCTTTTTGTGTTAATCAGAAAAAAACTAATGCATACAGGTTTAAAACAACACAAGGATGAGTAAATTATGAAATAATTTTCATTTAACCTATAAAATTCCATCATTTTTTTATTCCTACTATGGGAGTCAATGGTCACTATCTGCTGTGGGTTTACCATCATTCCTCAAAATATTTTCTTTTGTGTTAATCAGAAAAAAACTAATGCATAAATGTTTAAAACAACACGAGGATGAGTAAATTATGAAAGAATTTTCATTGTACCTATAAAATTCCATCATTTTTTTATTCCTACTATGGGAGTCAATGGTCACTATCTGCTGTGGGTTTACCATCATTCCTCAAAATATTTTATTTTGTGTTAATCAGAAAAAACTAATGTATACAGGTTTAAAATAACACAAGGATGAGTAAATTATGAAAGAATTTTCATTGAACCTATAAAATTCCATCATTTTTTTATTCTTACTATGGGAGTCAATGGTCACTATCTGCTGTGGGTTTACTAACATTCCTCAAAATATTTTCTTTTGTGTTAATCAGAAAAAAACTAATGCATAAATGTTTAAAACAACACGAGGATGAGTAAATTATGAAAGAATTTTCATTGAACCTATAAAATTCCATCATTTTTTTATTCCTACTATGGGAGTCAATGGTCACTTTCTGCTGTGGGTTTACCATCATTCCTCAAAATATTTTCTTTTGTGTTAATCAGAAAAAAACTAATGCATACAGGTTTAAAACAACACGAGGATGAGTAAATTATGAAAGAATTTTCATTGAACCTATAAAATTCCATCATTTTTTTATTCCTACTATGGGAGTCAATGGTCACTATCTGCTGTGGGTTTACCATCATTCCTCAAAATATTTTATTTTGTGTTAATCAGAAAAAACTAATGTATACAGGTTTAAAATAACACAAGGATGAGTAAATTATGAAAGAATTTTCATTGAACCTATAAAATTCCATCATTTTTTTATTCTTACTATGGGAGTCAATGGTCACTATCTGCTGTGGGTTTACTAACATTCCTCAAAATATTTTCTTTTGTGTTAATCAGAAAAAAACTAATGCATAAATGTTTAAAACAACACGAGGATGAGTAAATTATCAAAGAATTTTCATTGAACCTATAAAATTCCATCATTTTTTTATTCCTACTATGGGAGTCAATGGTCACTATCTGCTGTGGGTTTACCATCATTCCTAAAAATATTTTCTTTTTGTGTTAATCAGAAAAAAAACTAATGCATACAGGTTTAAAACAACACAAGGATGAGTAAATTATGAAAGAATTTTCATTGAACCTATAAAATTCCATCATTTTTTTATTCCTACTATGGGAGTCAATGGTCACTATCTGCTGTGGGTTTACCATCATTCCTCAAAATATTTTCTTTTGTGTTAATCAGAAAAAAACTAATGCATACAGGTTTAAAACAACACAAGGATGAGTAAATTATTAAATAATTTTCATTGAACCTATAAAAATCCATCATTTTTTTAATCCTACTATGGGAGTCAATGGTAACTTTCTGCTGTGGGTTTACCATCATTCCTCAAAATATTTTATTTTGTGTAAATCAGAAAAAAACTAATGCATACAGGTTTAAAACAACACAAGGATGAGTAAATTATGAAATAATTTTCATTTAACCTATAAAATTCCATCATTTTTTTATTCCTACTATGGGAGTCAATGGTCACTATCTGCTGTGGGTTTACCATCATTCCTCAAAATATTTTATTTTGTGTTAATCAGAAAAAACTAATGTATACAGGTTTAAAATAACACAAGGATGAGTAAATTATGAAAGAATTTTCATTGAACCTATAAAATTCCATCATTTTTTTATTCTTACTATGGGAGTCAATGGTCACTATCTGCTGTGGGTTTACTAACATTCCTCAAAATATTTTCTTTTGTGTTAATCAGAAAAAAACTAATGCATACAGGTTTAAAACAACACAAGGATGAGTAAATTATGAAATAATTTTCATTTAACCTATAAAATTCCATCATTTTTTTATTCCTACTATGGGAGTCAATGGTCACTATCTGCTGTGGGTTTACCATCATTCCTCAAAATATTTTCTTTTGTGTTAATCAGAAAAAAACTAATGCATAAATGTTTAAAACAACACGAGGATGAGTAAATTATGAAAGAATTTTCATTGTACCTATAAAATTCCATCATTTTTTTATTCCTACTATGGGAGTCAATGGTCACTATCTGCTGTGGGTTTACCATCATTCCTCAAAATATTTAATTTTGTGTTAATCAGAAAAAACTAATGCATACAGGTTTAGAACAACACGAGGATGAGTAAATTTTGAAAGAATTTTTATTGAACCTATAAAATTCCATCATTTTTTATTCCTACTATGGGAGTCAATGGTCACTATCTGCTGTGGGTTTACCATCATTCCTCAAAATATTTTATTTTGTGTTAATCAGAAAAAAATAATGTATACAGGTTTAAAATAACACAAGGATGAGTAAATTATGAAAGAATTTTCATTGAACCTATAAAATTCCATCATTTTTTTATTCTTACTATGGGAGTCAATGGTCACTATCTGCTGTGGGTTTACTAACATTCCTCAAAATATTTTCTTTTGTGTTAATCAGAAAAAAACTAATGCATACAGGTTTAAAACAACACAAGGATGAGTAAATTATGAAATAATTTTCATTTAACCTATAAAATTCCATCATTTTTTATTCCTACTATGGGAGTCAATGGTCACTATCTGCTGTGGGTTTACCATCATTCCTCAAAATATTTTCTTTTGTGTTAATCAGAAAAAAACTAATGCATAAATGTTTAAAACAACACGAGGATGAGTAAATTATGAAAGAATTTTCATTGTACCTATAAAATTCCATAATTTTTTTATTCCTACTATGGGAGTCAATGGTCACTATCTGCTGTGGGTTTACCATCATTCCTCAAAATATTTAATTTTGTGTTAATCAGAAAAAACTAATGCATACAGGTTTAAAACAACACGAGGATGAGTAAATTATGAAAGAATTTTCATTGAACCTATAAAATTCCATCATTTTTTTATTCTTACTATGGGAGTCAATGGTAACTTTCTGCTGTGGGTTTACCATCATTCCTCAAAATATTTTATTTTGTGTTAATCAGAAAAAAACTAATGCATACAGGTTTAAAACAACACAAGGATGAGTAAATTATGAAAGAATTTTCATTGAACCTATAAAATTCCATCATTTTTTTATTCCTACTATGGGAGTCAATGGTCACTATCTGCTGTGGGTTTACCATCATTCCAAAAAATATTTTCTTTTTGTGTTAATCAGAAAAAAACTAATGTATACAGGTTTGAAATAACACAAGGATGAGTAAATTATGAAAGAATTTTCATTGAACCTATAAAATTCCATCATTTTTTTATTCTTACTATGGGAGTCAATGGTCACTATCTGCTGTGGGTTTACTAACATTCCTCAAAATATTTTCTTTTGTGTTAATCAGAAAAAAACTAATGCATAAATGTTTAAAACAACACGAGGATGAGTAAATTATCAAAGAATTTTCATTGAACCTATAAAATTCCATCATTTTTTTATTCCTACTATGGGAGTCAATGGTCACTATCTGCTGTGGGTTTACCATCATTCCTAAAAATATTTTCTTTTTGTGTTAATCAGAAAAAAAACTAATGCATACAGGTTTAAAACATCACAAGGATGAGTAAATTATGAAAGAATTTTCATTGAACCTATAAAATTCCATCATTTTTTTATTCCTACTATGGGAGTCAATGGTCACTATCTGCTGTGGGTTTACCATCATTCCTCAAAATATTTTCTTTTGTGTTAATCAGAAAAAAACTAATGCATACAGGTTTAAAACAACACGAGGATGAGTAAATTATGAAAGAATTTTCATTGAACCTATAAAATTCCATCATTTTTTAATTCCTACTATGGGAGTCAATGGTCACTATCTGCTGTGGGTTTACCATCATTCCTCAAAATATTTTATTTTGTGTTAATCAGAAAAAACTAATGCATACAGGTTTAAAACAACACGAGGATGAGTAAATTATGAAAGAATTTTCATTGAACCTATAAAATTCCATCATTTTTTTATTCCTACTATGGGAGTCAATGGTCACTATCTGCTGTGGGTTTACCATCATTCCTCAAAATATTTAATTTTGTGTTAATCAGAAAAAACTAATGCATACAGGTTTAAAACAACACGAGGATGAGTAAATTATGAAAGAATTTTCATTGAACCTATAAAATTCCATCATTTTTTTATTCCTACTATGGGAGTCAATGGTAACTTTCTGCTGTGGGTTTACCATCATTCCTCAAAATATTTTCTTTTGTGTTAATCAGAAAAAAACTAATGCATACAGGTTTAAAACAACACGAGGATGAGTAAATTATGAAAGAATTTTCATTGAACCTATAAAATTCCATCATTTTTTTATTCCTACTATGGGAGTCAATGGTCACTATCTGCTGTGGATTTACCATCATTCCTCAAAATATTTTATTTTGTGTTAATCAGAAAAAACTAATGTATACAGGTTTAAAATAACACAAGGATGAGTAAATTATGAAAGAATTTTCATTGAACCTATAAAATTCCATCATTTTTTTATTCTTACTATGGGAGTCAATGGTCACTATCTGCTGTGGGTTTACTAACATTCCTCAAAATATTTTCTTTTGTGTTAATCAGAAAAAAACTAATGCATAAATGTTTAAAACAACACGAGGATGAGTAAATTATCAAAGAATTTTCATTGAACCTATAAAATTCCATCATTTTTTTATTCCTACTATGGGAGTCAATGGTCACTATCTGCTGTGGGTTTACCATCATTCCTAAAAATATTTTCTTTTTGTGTTAATCAGAAAAAAAACTAATGCATACAGGTTTAAAACAACACAAGGATGAGTAAATTATGAAAGAATTTTCATTGAACCTATAAAATTCCATCATTTTTTTATTCCTACTATGGGAGTCAATGGTCACCATCTGCTGTGGGTTTACCATCATTCCTCAAAATATTTTCTTTTGTGTTAATCAGAAAAAAACTAATGCATACAGGTTTAAAACAACACAAGGATGAGTAAATTATTAAATAATTTTCATTGAACCTATAAAAATCCATCATTTTTTTAATCCTACTATGGGAGTCAATGGTCACTTTCTGCTGTGGGTTTACCATCATTCCTCAAAATATTTTATTTTGTGTAAATCAGAAAAAAACTAATGCATACAGGTTTAAAACAACACAAGGATGAGTAAATTATGAAATAATTTTCATTTAACCTATAAAATTCCATCATTTTTTTATTCCTACTATGGGAGTCAATGGTCACTATCTGCTGTGGGTTTACCATCATTCCTCAAAATATTTTATTTTGTGTTAATCAGAAAAAACTAATGTATACAGGTTTAAAATAACACAAGGATGAGTAAATTATGAAAGAATTTTCATTGAACCTATAAAATTCCATCATTTTTTTATTCTTACTATGGGAGTCAATGGTCACTATCTGCTGTGGGTTTACTAACATTCCTCAAAATATTTTCTTTTGTGTTAATCAGAAAAAAACTAATGCATACAGGTTTAAAACAACACAAGGATGAGTAAATTATGAAATAATTTTCATTTAACCTATAAAATTCCATCATTTTTTTATTCCTACTATGGGAGTCAATGGTCACTATCTGCTGTGGGTTTACCATCATTCCTCAAAATATTTTCTTTTGTGTTAATCAGAAAAAAACTAATGCATAAATGTTTAAAACAACACGAGGATGAGTAAATTATGAAAGAATTTTCATTGTACCTATAAAATTCCATCATTTTTTTATTCCTACTATGGGAGTCAATGGTCACTATCTGCTGTGGGTTTACCATCATTCCTCAAAATATTTAATTTTGTGTTAATCAGAAAAAACTAATGCATACAGGTTTAAAACAACACGAGGATGAGTAAATTTTGAAAGAATTTTTATTGAACCTATAAAATTCCATCATTTTTTATTCCTACTATGGGAGTCAATGGTCACTATCTGCTGTGGGTTTACCATCATTCCTCAAAATATTTTATTTTGTGTTAATCAGAAAAAAATAATGTATACAGGTTTAAAATAACACAAGGATGAGTAAATTATGAAAGAATTTTCATTGAACCTATAAAATTCCATCATTTTTTTATTCTTACTATGGGAGTCAATGGTCACTATCTGCTGTGGGTTTACTAACATTCCTCAAAATATTTTCTTTTGTGTTAATCAGAAAAAAACTAATGCATACAGGTTTAAAACAACACAAGGATGAGTAAATTATGAAATAATTTTCATTTAACCAGTGGTGGGCCGTCAGGACCAGCAGGGCCTTCTCTGCTGGCCCTAAAATAAAATCAAAAATAATTTTTTCCCCAACAACAAAGTGTTAAATGTTTTTATTTAGTATGCTATTTTTTTTCATTGGTGTAATGTCCGCAAAATTCGTTAGTTTTGTTGAGGTTGAACCGGAGTACCCTCAAAAATTCACATAAAAAGCAGCTTATTCAGCTGGGGCCAGCTCTACAGATACTGCTAGGCTTGTGTTGAAGGACAACACATCTGATTTGTTATAATCATTAGTGACAGAAACATCAACCAATCAAATTTTGACGTTTATTGACAGCACGTCCTCCGGGTCTAGCGACGTGCCCAGCGCTACCCCTGACGTCTGTCGTCAATTTCCAACGTGAGCGCGAAATTCAGTTATTAAAGAAAATGACATCCGCTGTTGCAGATACACGTGATCTTTTTGCCCCAGCACAAGAAGTTATTTTGTTGGCCGTGTTTAACTTTTTAATACGAGTAAAGGGACATGGAATGATTCTGGCTTTGACAGTCTGAACAGCTTCACGAAGGCAGCTCTTAAACACCAAGGCTCCGAGCGCCATAATAATGTCAGTCATGCATTTAAAAACTTTTGGTGAAAGTCTTGTGGATTTGGAACTTAACGAGTAGAGAAAACGGGAGATCAGCGTCCACAATGAGAGGGTCAAAAAGAACCGGGACATTCTGAAGCGTCTTAGTGAGTGACTGTGTTCTCTTTTTGGAAGACGATGAAGATTCGCTGAACAGGGGTAATTACTTGGAATTGTTAACGCTATAGCGGAGCATGATGCTGACTTGCGACATCATCTTGCCACGGCCACAGTTTTTACAGGACCGTCAGGAAAAAATCAAAACCATATAATAAATGCAGTGTCAGAAGTGTTAAATGATCACATCAAAGAAGAAAAAAAAAAAAAATTCTGTGGCAGTTATGGTGGATGAGACGACTGACTTCAGTAACACAGCGCAGCTCTTATGTCCTCGGGTATGTGACTGAAAAGTGACGGGTGAGTGCTTTACTACTTGTCGAGTATTGTATCATGCAGATTGTGGTTTGTATCTGATAATAAGCATTATTAAGGGCTTATGCACATTGTTATTGAGTGGTTCGTGTTGCACTGATAGTAGCCTGTAGCATGTGGATGTGACACTATGCACACAGTGTGCATAGGGGGATTACATGATACATGCAGTGAAATGTACAGTAGTCTGAGTTCAACCCACCCTTACCTAGCATACTGTTTTAGGCTTATTGTTGATCAGCTGTCATGTTGCTGAGTGCCTGTATGTGCGGCCGAATATATGCATTATTTGCATATGGGTGTGTTAGCTGTAACAGATGAGTATATATGTGGTTTACATGCTTACTGAAGGCCCTGACTGAAACCCCACGGCACGCCACTGCATTTAACCTATAAAATTCCATCATTTTTTTATTCCTACTATGGGAGTCAATGGTCACTATCTGCTGTGGGTTTACCATCATTCCTCAAAATATTTTCTTTTGTGTTAATCAGAAAAAAACTAATGCATAAATGTTTAAAACAACACGAGGATGAGTAAATTATGAAAGAATTTTCATTGTACCTATAAAATTCCATAATTTTTTTATTCCTACTATGGGAGTCAATGGTCACTATCTGCTGTGGGTTTACCATCATTCCTCAAAATATTTAATTTTGTGTTAATCAGAAAAAACTAATGCATACAGGTTTAAAACAACACGAGGATGAGTAAATTATGAAAGAATTTTCATTGAACCTATAAAATTCCATCATTTTTTTATTCTTACTATGGGAGTCAATGGTAACTTTCTGCTGTGGGTTTACCATCATTCCTCAAAATATTTTATTTTGTGTTAATCAGAAAAAAACTAATGCATACAGGTTTAAAACAACACAAGGATGAGTAAATTATGAAATAATTTTCATTGTACCTATAAAATTCCATCATTTTTTTATTCCTACTATGGGAGTCAATGGTCACTATCTGCTGTGGGTTTACCATCATTCCAAAAAATATTTTCTTTTTGTGTTAATCAGAAAAAAACTAATGTATACAGGTTTAAAATAACACAAGGATGAGTAAATTATGAAAGAATTTTCATTGAACCTATAAAATTCCATCATTTTTTTATTCTTACTATGGGAGTCAATGGTCACTATCTGCTGTGGGTTTACTAACATTCCTCAAAATATTTTCTTTTGTGTTAATCAGAAAAAAACTAATGCATACAGGTTTAAAACAACACGAGGATGAGTAAATTATGAAAGAATTTTCATTGAACCTATAAAATTCCATCATTTTTTTATTCTTACTATGGGAGTCAATGGTAACTTTCTGCTGTGGGTTTACCATCATTCCTCAAAATATTTTATTTTGTGTTAATCAGAAAAAAACTAATGCATACAGGTTTAAAACAACACAAGGATGAGTAAATTATGAAATAATTTTCATTGTACCTATAAAATTCCATCATTTTTTTATTCCTACTATGGGAGTCAATGGTCACTATCTGCTGTGGGTTTACCATCATTCCAAAAAATATTTTCTTTTTGTGTTAATCAGAAAAAAACTAATGTATACAGGTTTGAAATAACACAAGGATGAGTAAATTATGAAAGAATTTTCATTGAACCTATAAAATTCCATCATTTTTTTATTCTTACTATGGGAGTCAATGGTCACTATCTGCTGTGGGTTTACTAACATTCCTCAAAATATTTTCTTTTGTGTTAATCAGAAAAAAACTAATGCATAAATGTTTAAAACAACACGAGGATGAGTAAATTATCAAAGAATTTTCATTGAACCTATAAAATTCCATCATTTTTTTATTCCTACTATGGGAGTCAATGGTCACTATCTGCTGTGGGTTTACCATCATTCCTAAAAATATTTTCTTTTTGTGTTAATCAGAAAAAAAACTAATGCACACAGGTTTAAAACATCACAAGGATGAGTAAATTATGAAAGAATTTTCATTGAACCTATAAAATTCCATCATTTTTTTATTCCTACTATGGGAGTCAATGGTCACTATCTGCTGTGGGTTTACCATCATTCCTCAAAATATTTTCTTTTGTGTTAATCAGAAAAAAACTAATGCATACAGGTTTAAAACAACACGAGGATGAGTAAATTATGAAAGAATTTTCATTGAACCTATAAAATTCCATCATTTTTTAATTCCTACTATGGGAGTCAATGGTCACTATCTGCTGTGGGTTTACCATCATTCCTCAAAATATTTTATTTTGTGTTAATCAGAAAAAACTAATGCATACAGGTTTAAAACAACACGAGGATGAGTAAATTATGAAAGAATTTTCATTGAACCTATAAAATTCCATCATTTTTTTATTCCTACTATGGGAGTCAATGGTCACTATCTGCTGTGGGTTTACCATCATTCCTCAAAATATTTAATTTTGTGTTAATCAGAAAAAACTAATGCATACAGGTTTAAAACAACACGAGGATGAGTAAATTATGAAAGAATTTTCATTGAACCTATAAAATTCCATCATTTTTTTATTCTTACTATGGGAGTCAATGGTAACTTTCTGCTGTGGGTTTACCATCATTCCTCAAAATATTTTATTTTGTGTTAATCAGAAAAAAACTAATGCATACAGGTTTAAAACAACACAAGGATGAGTAAATTATGAAATAATTTTCATTGTACCTATAAAATTCCATCATTTTTTTATTCCTACTATGGGAGTCAATGGTCACTATCTGCTGTGGGTTTACCATCATTCCAAAAAATATTTTCTTTTTGTGTTAATCAGAAAAAAACTAATGTATACAGGTTTAAAATAACACAAGGATGAGTAAATTATGAAAGAATTTTCATTGAACCTATAAAATTCCATCATTTTTTTATTCTTACTATGGGAGTCAATGGTCACTATCTGCTGTGGGTTTACTAACATTCCTCAAAATATTTTCTTTTGTGTTAATCAGAAAAAAACTAATGCATACAGGTTTAAAACAACACGAAGATGAGTAAATTATGAAAGAATTTTCATTGAACCTATAAAATTCCATCATTTTTTTATTCTTACTATGGGAGTCAATGGTAACTTTCTGCTGTGGGTTTACCATCATTCCTCAAAATATTTTATTTTGTGTTAATCAGAAAAAAACTAATGCATACAGGTTTAAAACAACACGAGGATGAGTAAATTATGAAAGAATTTTCATTGAACCTATAAAATTCCATCATTTTTTAATTCCTACTATGGGAGTCAATGGTCACTATCTGCTGTGGGTTTACCATCATTCCTCAAAATATTTTATTTTGTGTTAATCAGAAAAAACTAATGCATACAGGTTTAAAACAACACGAGGATGAGTAAATTATGAAAGAATTTTCATTGAACCTATAAAATTCCATCATTTTTTTATTCCTACTATGGGAGTCAATGGTCACTATCTGCTGTGGGTTTACCATCATTCCTCAAAATATTTAATTTTGTGTTAATCAGAAAAAACTAATGCATACAGGTTTAAAACAACACGAGGATGAGTAAATTATGAAAGAATTTTCATTGAACCTATAAAATTCCATCATTTTTTTATTCCTACTATGGGAGTCAATGGTCACTATCTGCTGTGGGTTTACCATCATTCCTCAAAATATTTTCTTTTGTGTTAATCAGAAAAAAACTAATGCATAAATGTTTAAAACAACACGAGGATGAGTAAATTATGAAAGAATTTTCATTGTACCTATAAAATTCCATCATTTTTTTATTCCTACTATGGGAGTCAATGGTCACTATCTGCTGTGGGTTTACCATCATTCCTCAAAATATTTAATTTTGTGTTAATCAGAAAAAACTAATGCATACAGGTTTAAAACAACACGAGGATGAGTAAATTTTGAAAGAATTTTTATTGAACCTATAAAATTCCATCATTTTTTATTCCTACTATGGGAGTCAATGGTCACTATCTGCTGTGGGTTTACCATCATTCCTCAAAATATTTTATTTTGTGTTAATCAGAAAAAAATAATGTATACAGGTTTAAAATAACACAAGGATGAGTAAATTATGAAAGAATTTTCATTGAACCTATAAAATTCCATCATTTTTTTATTCTTACTATGGGAGTCAATGGTCACTATCTGCTGTGGGTTTACTAACATTCCTCAAAATATTTTCTTTTGTGTTAATCAGAAAAAAACTAATGCATACAGGTTTAAAACAACACAAGGATGAGTAAATTATGAAATAATTTTCATTTAACCAGTGGTGGGCCGTCAGGACCAGCAGGGCCTTCTCTGCTGGCCCTAAAATAAAATCAAAAATAATTTTTTCCCCAACAACAAAGTGTTAAATGTTTTTATTTAGTATGCTATTTTTTTTCATTGGTGTAATGTCCGCAAAATTCGTTAGTTTTGTTGAGGTTGAACCGGAGTACCCTCAAAAATTCACATAAAAAGCAGCTTATTCAGCTGGGGCCAGCTCTACAGATACTGCTAGGCTTGTGTTGAAGGACAACACATCTGATTTGTTATAATCATTAGTGACAGAAACATCAACCAATCAAATTTTGACGTTTATTGACAGCACGTCCTCCGGGTCTAGCGACGTGCCCAGCGCTACCCCTGACGTCTGTCGTCAATTTCCAACGTGAGCGCGAAATTCAGTTATTAAAGAAAATGACATCCGCTGTTGCAGATACACGTGATCTTTTTGCCCCAGCACAAGAAGTTATTTTGTTGGCCGTGTTTAACTTTTTAATACGAGTAAAGGGACATGGAATGATTCTGGCTTTGACAGTCTGAACAGCTTCACGAAGGCAGCTCTTAAACACCAAGGCTCCGAGCGCCATAATAATGTCAGTCATGCATTTAAAAACTTTTGGTGAAAGTCTTGTGGATTTGGAACTTAACGAGTAGAGAAAACGGGAGATCAGCGTCCACAATGAGAGGGTCAAAAAGAACCGGGACATTCTGAAGCGTCTTAGTGAGTGACTGTGTTCTCTTTTTGGAAGACGATGAAGATTCGCTGAACAGGGGTAATTACTTGGAATTGTTAACGCTATAGCGGAGCATGATGCTGACTTGCGACATCATCTTGCCACGGCCACAGTTTTTACAGGACCGTCAGGAAAAAATCAAAACCATATAATAAATGCAGTGTCAGAAGTGTTAAATGATCACATCAAAGAAGAAAAAAAAAAAAAAATTCTGTGGCAGTTATGGTGGATGAGACGACTGACTTCAGTAACACAGCGCAGCTCTTATGTCCTCGGGTATGTGACTGAAAAGTGACGGGTGAGTGCTTTACTACTTGTCGAGTATTGTATCATGCAGATTGTGGTTTGTATCTGATAATAAGCATTATTAAGGGCTTATGCACATTGTTATTGAGTGGTTCGTGTTGCACTGATAGTAGCCTGTAGCATGTGGATGTGACACTATGCACACAGTGTGCATAGGGGGATTACATGATACATGCAGTGAAATGTACAGTAGTCTGAGTTCAACCCACCCTTACCTAGCATACTGTTTTAGGCTTATTGTTGATCAGCTGTCATGTTGCTGAGTGCCTGTATGTGCGGCCGAATATATGCATTATTTGCATATGGGTGTGTTAGCTGTAACAGATGAGTATATATGTGGTTTACATGCTTACTGAAGGCCCTGACTGAAACCCCACGGCACGCCACTGCATTTAACCTATAAAATTCCATCATTTTTTTATTCCTACTATGGGAGTCAATGGTCACTATCTGCTGTGGGTTTACCATCATTCCTCAAAATATTTTCTTTTGTGTTAATCAGAAAAAAACTAATGCATAAATGTTTAAAACAACACGAGGATGAGTAAATTATGAAAGAATTTTCATTGTACCTATAAAATTCCATAATTTTTTTATTCCTACTATGGGAGTCAATGGTCACTATCTGCTGTGGGTTTACCATCATTCCTCAAAATATTTAATTTTGTGTTAATCAGAAAAAACTAATGCATACAGGTTTAAAACAACACGAGGATGAGTAAATTATGAAAGAATTTTCATTGAACCTATAAAATTCCATCATTTTTTTATTCTTACTATGGGAGTCAATGGTAACTTTCTGCTGTGGGTTTACCATCATTCCTCAAAATATTTTATTTTGTGTTAATCAGAAAAAAACTAATGCATACAGGTTTAAAACAACACAAGGATGAGTAAATTATGAAATAATTTTCATTGTACCTATAAAATTCCATCATTTTTTTATTCCTACTATGGGAGTCAATGGTCACTATCTGCTGTGGGTTTACCATCATTCCAAAAAATATTTTCTTTTTGTGTTAATCAGAAAAAAACTAATGTATACAGGTTTAAAATAACACAAGGATGAGTAAATTATGAAAGAATTTTCATTGAACCTATAAAATTCCATCATTTTTTTATTCTTACTATGGGAGTCAATGGTCACTATCTGCTGTGGGTTTACTAACATTCCTCAAAATATTTTCTTTTGTGTTAATCAGAAAAAAACTAATGCATACAGGTTTAAAACAACACGAGGATGAGTAAATTATGAAAGAATTTTCATTGAACCTATAAAATTCCATCATTTTTTTATTCTTACTATGGGAGTCAATGGTAACTTTCTGCTGTGGGTTTACCATCATTCCTCAAAATATTTTATTTTGTGTTAATCAGAAAAAAACTAATGCATACAGGTTTAAAACAACACAAGGATGAGTAAATTATGAAATAATTTTCATTGTACCTATAAAATTCCATCATTTTTTTATTCCTACTATGGGAGTCAATGGTCACTATCTGCTGTGGGTTTACCATCATTCCAAAAAATATTTTCTTTTTGTGTTAATCAGAAAAAAACTAATGTATACAGGTTTGAAATAACACAAGGATGAGTAAATTATGAAAGAATTTTCATTGAACCTATAAAATTCCATCATTTTTTTATTCTTACTATGGGAGTCAATGGTCACTATCTGCTGTGGGTTTACTAACATTCCTCAAAATATTTTCTTTTGTGTTAATCAGAAAAAAACTAATGCATAAATGTTTAAAACAACACGAGGATGAGTAAATTATCAAAGAATTTTCATTGAACCTATAAAATTCCATCATTTTTTTATTCCTACTATGGGAGTCAATGGTCACTATCTGCTGTGGGTTTACCATCATTCCTAAAAATATTTTCTTTTTGTGTTAATCAGAAAAAAAACTAATGCACACAGGTTTAAAACATCACAAGGATGAGTAAATTATGAAAGAATTTTCATTGAACCTATAAAATTCCATCATTTTTTTATTCCTACTATGGGAGTCAATGGTCACTATCTGCTGTGGGTTTACCATCATTCCTCAAAATATTTTCTTTTGTGTTAATCAGAAAAAAACTAATGCATACAGGTTTAAAACAACACGAGGATGAGTAAATTATGAAAGAATTTTCATTGAACCTATAAAATTCCATCATTTTTTAATTCCTACTATGGGAGTCAATGGTCACTATCTGCTGTGGGTTTACCATCATTCCTCAAAATATTTTATTTTGTGTTAATCAGAAAAAACTAATGCATACAGGTTTAAAACAACACGAGGATGAGTAAATTATGAAAGAATTTTCATTGAACCTATAAAATTCCATCATTTTTTTATTCCTACTATGGGAGTCAATGGTCACTATCTGCTGTGGGTTTACCATCATTCCTCAAAATATTTAATTTTGTGTTAATCAGAAAAAACTAATGCATACAGGTTTAAAACAACACGAGGATGAGTAAATTATGAAAGAATTTTCATTGAACCTATAAAATTCCATCATTTTTTTATTCTTACTATGGGAGTCAATGGTAACTTTCTGCTGTGGGTTTACCATCATTCCTCAAAATATTTTATTTTGTGTTAATCAGAAAAAAACTAATGCATACAGGTTTAAAACAACACAAGGATGAGTAAATTATGAAATAATTTTCATTGTACCTATAAAATTCCATCATTTTTTTATTCCTACTATGGGAGTCAATGGTCACTATCTGCTGTGGGTTTACCATCATTCCAAAAAATATTTTCTTTTTGTGTTAATCAGAAAAAAACTAATGTATACAGGTTTAAAATAACACAAGGATGAGTAAATTATGAAAGAATTTTCATTGAACCTATAAAATTCCATCATTTTTTTATTCTTACTATGGGAGTCAATGGTCACTATCTGCTGTGGGTTTACTAACATTCCTCAAAATATTTTCTTTTGTGTTAATCAGAAAAAAACTAATGCATACAGGTTTAAAACAACACGAAGATGAGTAAATTATGAAAGAATTTTCATTGAACCTATAAAATTCCATCATTTTTTATTCTTACTATGGGAGTCAATGGTAACTTTCTGCTGTGGGTTTACCATCATTCCTCAAAATATTTTATTTTGTGTTAATCAGAAAAAAACTAATGCATACAGGTTTAAAACAACACGAGGATGAGTAAATTATGAAAGAATTTTCATTGAACCTATAAAATTCCATCATTTTTTAATTCCTACTATGGGAGTCAATGGTCACTATCTGCTGTGGGTTTACCATCATTCCTCAAAATATTTTATTTTGTGTTAATCAGAAAAAACTAATGCATACAGGTTTAAAACAACACGAGGATGAGTAAATTATGAAAGAATTTTCATTGAACCTATAAAATTCCATCATTTTTTTATTCCTACTATGGGAGTCAATGGTCACTATCTGCTGTGGGTTTACCATCATTCCTCAAAATATTTAATTTTGTGTTAATCAGAAAAAACTAATGCATACAGGTTTAAAACAACACGAGGATGAGTAAATTATGAAAGAATTTTCATTGAACCTATAAAATTCCATCATTTTTTTATTCCTACTATGGGAGTCAATGGTCACTATCTGCTGTGGGTTTACCATCATTCCAAAAAATATTTTCTTTTTGTGTTAATCAGAAAAAAACTAATGTATACAGGTTTGAAATAACACAAGGATGAGTAAATTATGAAAGAATTTTCATTGAACCTATAAAATTCCATCATTTTTTTATTCTTACTATGGGAGTCAATGGTCACTATCTGCTGTGGGTTTACTAACATTCCTCAAAATATTTTCTTTTGTGTTAATCAGAAAAAAACTAATGCATAAATGTTTAAAACAACACGAGGATGAGTAAATTATCAAAGAATTTTCATTGAACCTATAAAATTCCATCATTTTTTTATTCCTACTATGGGAGTCAATGGTCACTATCTGCTGTGGGTTTACCATCATTCCTAAAAATATTTTCTTTTTGTGTTAATCAGAAAAAAAACTAATGCACACAGGTTTAAAACATCACAAGGATGAGTAAATTATGAAAGAATTTTCATTGAACCTATAAAATTCCATCATTTTTTTATTCCTACTATGGGAGTCAATGGTCACTATCTGCTGTGGGTTTACCATCATTCCTCAAAATATTTTCTTTTGTGTTAATCAGAAAAAAACTAATGCATACAGGTTTAAAACAACACGAGGATGAGTAAATTATGAAAGAATTTTCATTGAACCTATAAAATTCCATCATTTTTTAATTCCTACTATGGGAGTCAATGGTCACTATCTGCTGTGGGTTTACCATCATTCCTCAAAATATTTTATTTTGTGTTAATCAGAAAAAACTAATGCATACAGGTTTAAAACAACACGAGGATGAGTAAATTATGAAAGAATTTTCATTGAACCTATAAAATTCCATCATTTTTTTATTCCTACTATGGGAGTCAATGGTCACTATCTGCTGTGGGTTTACCATCATTCCTCAAAATATTTAATTTTGTGTTAATCAGAAAAAACTAATGCATACAGGTTTAAAACAACACGAGGATGAGTAAATTATGAAAGAATTTTCATTGAACCTATAAAATTCCATCATTTTTTTATTCTTACTATGGGAGTCAATGGTAACTTTCTGCTGTGGGTTTACCATCATTCCTCAAAATATTTTATTTTGTGTTAATCAGAAAAAAACTAATGCATACAGGTTTAAAACAACACAAGGATGAGTAAATTATGAAATAATTTTCATTGTACCTATAAAATTCCATCATTTTTTTATTCCTACTATGGGAGTCAATGGTCACTATCTGCTGTGGGTTTACCATCATTCCAAAAAATATTTTCTTTTTGTGTTAATCAGAAAAAAACTAATGTATACAGGTTTAAAATAACACAAGGATGAGTAAATTATGAAAGAATTTTCATTGAACCTATAAAATTCCATCATTTTTTTATTCTTACTATGGGAGTCAATGGTCACTATCTGCTGTGGGTTTACTAACATTCCTCAAAATATTTTCTTTTGTGTTAATCAGAAAAAAACTAATGCATACAGGTTTAAAACAACACGAAGATGAGTAAATTATGAAAGAATTTTCATTGAACCTATAAAATTCCATCATTTTTTTATTCTTACTATGGGAGTCAATGGTAACTTTCTGCTGTGGGTTTACCATCATTCCTCAAAATATTTTATTTTGTGTTAATCAGAAAAAAACTAATGCATACAGGTTTAAAACAACACGAGGATGAGTAAATTATGAAAGAATTTTCATTGAACCTATAAAATTCCATCATTTTTTAATTCCTACTATGGGAGTCAATGGTCACTATCTGCTGTGGGTTTACCATCATTCCTCAAAATATTTTATTTTGTGTTAATCAGAAAAAACTAATGCATACAGGTTTAAAACAACACGAGGATGAGTAAATTATGAAAGAATTTTCATTGAACCTATAAAATTCCATCATTTTTTTATTCCTACTATGGGAGTCAATGGTCACTATCTGCTGTGGGTTTACCATCATTCCTCAAAATATTTAATTTTGTGTTAATCAGAAAAAACTAATGCATACAGGTTTAAAACAACACGAGGATGAGTAAATTATGAAAGAATTTTCATTGAACCTATAAAATTCCATCATTTTTTTATTCTTACTATGGGAGTCAATGGTAACTTTCTGCTGTGGGTTTACCATCATTCCTCAAAATATTTTATTTTGTGTTAATCAGAAAAAAACTAATGCATACAGGTTTAAAACAACACAAGGATGAGTAAATTATGAAATAATTTTCATTGTACCTATAAAATTCCATCATTTTTTTATTCCTACTATGGGAGTCAATGGTCACTATCTGCTGTGGGTTTACCATCATTCCAAAAAATATTTTCTTTTTGTGTTAATCAGAAAAAAACTAATGTATACAGGTTTAAAATAACACAAGGATGAGTAAATTATGAAAGAATTTTCATTGAACCTATAAAATTCCATCATTTTTTTATTCTTACTATGGGAGTCAATGGTCACTATCTGCTGTGGGTTTACTAACATTCCTCAAAATATTTTCTTTTGTGTTAATCAGAAAAAAACTAATGCATACAGGTTTAAAACAACACGAAGATGAGTAAATTATGAAAGAATTTTCATTGAACCTATAAAATTCCATCATTTTTTTATTCCTACTATGGGAGTCAATGGTCACTATCTGCTGTGGGTTTACCATCATTCCTAAAAATATTTTCTTTTTGTGTTAATCAGAAAAAAAACTAATGCATACAGGTTTAAAACATCACAAGGATGAGTAAATTATGAAAGAATTTTCATTGAACCTATAAAATTCCATCATTTTTTTATTCCTACTATGGGAGTCAATGGTCACTATCTGCTGTGGGTTTACCATCATTCCTCAAAATATTTTCTTTTGTGTTAATCAGAAAAAAACTAATGCATACAGGTTTAAAACAACACGAGGATGAGTAAATTATGAAAGAATTTTCATTGAACCTATAAAATTCCATCATTTTTTAATTCCTACTATGGGAGTCAATGGTCACTATCTGCTGTGGGTTTACCATCATTCCTCAAAATATTTTATTTTGTGTTAATCAGAAAAAACTAATGTATACAGGTTTAAAATAGCACAAGGATGAGTAAATTATGAAAGAATTTTCATTGTACCTATAAAATTCCATCATTTTTTTATTCCTACTATGGGAATCAATGGTCACTATCTGCTGTGGGTTTACCATCATTCCTAAAAATATTTTCTTTTTGTGTTAATCAGAAAAAAACTAATCCATACAGGTTTAAAACAACACAAGGATGAGTCAATTTTGAAAGAATTTTCATTGAACCTATAAAATTCCATCATTTTTTATTCCTACTATGGGAGTCAATGGTCACTATCGGCTGTGGGTTTACCATCATTCCTCAAAATATTTTCTTTTGTGTTAATCAGACAAAAACTAATGCATACAGGTTTAAAACAACACAAGGATGAGTAAATTATGAAATAATTTTCATTTAACCTATAAAATTCCATCATTTTTTTATTCCTACTATGGGAGTGAATGGTCACTATCTGCTGTGGGTTTACCATCATTCCTCAAAATATTTTCTTTTGTGTTAATCAGAAAAAAACTAATGCATACAGGTTTAAAACAACACAAGGATGAGTAAATTATGAAATAATTTTCATTTAACCTATAAAATTCCATCATTTTTTTATTCCTACTATGGGAGTCAATGGTCACTATCTGCTGTGGGTTTACCATCATTCCTCAAAATATTTTCTTTTGTGTTAATCAGAAAAAAACTAATGCATAAATGTTTAAAACAACACAAGGATGAGTAAATTATGAAAGAATTTTCATTGTACCTATAAAATTCCATCACTTTTTTATTCTTACTATGGGAGTCAATGGTAACTTTCTGCTGTGGGTTTACCATCATTCCTCAAAATATTTTATTTTGTGTTAATCAGAAAAAAACTAATGCATACAGGTTTAAAACAACACGAGGATGAGTACATTATCAAAGAATTTTCATTGAACCTATAAAATTCCATCATTTTTTTATTCCTACTATGGGAGTCAATGGTCACTATCTGCTGTGGGTTTACCATCATTCCTAAAAATATTTTCTTTTTGTGTTAATCAGAAAAAAAACTAATGCATACAGGTTTAAAACAACACAAGGATGAATAAATTATGAAAGAATTTTCATTGAACCTATAAAATTCCATCATTTTTTCATTCCTACTATGGGAGTCAATGGTCACTATCTGCTGTGGGTTTACCATCATTCCTCAAAATATTTTCTTTTGTGTTAATCAGAAAAAAACTAATGCATACAGGTTTAAAACAAAACAAGGATGAGTAAATTATTAAATAATTTTCATTGAACCTATAAAAATCCATCATTTTTTTAATCCTACTATGGGAGTCAATGGTAACTTTCTGCTGTGGGTTTACCATCATTCCTCAAAATATTTTATTTTGTGTAAATCAGAAAAAAACTAATGCATACAGGTTTAAAACAACACAAGGATGAGTAAATTATGAAATAATTTTCATTTAACCTATAAAATTCCATCATTTTTTTATTCCTACTATGGGAGTCAATGGTCACTATCTGCTGTGGGTTTACCATCATTCCTCAAAATATTTTATTTTGTGTTAATCAGAAAAAACTAATGTATACAGGTTTAAAATAACACAAGGATGAGTAAATTATGAAAGAATTTTCATTGAACCTATAAAATTCCATCATTTTTTTATTCTTACTATGGGAGTCAATGGTCACTATCTGCTGTGGGTTTACTAACATTCCTCAAAATATTTTCTTTTGTGTTAATCAGAAAAAAACTAATGCATACAGGTTTAAAACAACACAAGGATGAGTAAATTATGAAATAATTTTCATTTAACCTATAAAATTCCATCATTTTTTTATTCCTACTATGGGAGTCAATGGTCACTATCTGCTGTGGGTTTACCATCATTCCTCAAAATATTTTCTTTTGTGTTAATCAGAAAAAAACTAATGCATAAATGTTTAAAACAACACGAGGATGAGTAAATTATGAAAGAATTTTCATTGTACCTATAAAATTCCATCATTTTTTTATTCCTACTATGGGAGTCAATGGTCACTATCTGCTGTGGGTTTACCATCATTCCTCAAAATATTTAATTTTGTGTTAATCAGAAAAAACTAATGCATACAGGTTTAAAACAACACGAGGATGAGTAAATTTTGAAAGAATTTTCATTGAACCTATAAAATTCCATCATTTTTTATTCCTACTATGGGAGTCAATGGTCACTATCTGCTGTGGGTTTACCATCATTCCTCAAAATATTTTATTTTGTGTTAATCAGAAAAAAATAATGTATACAGGTTTAAAATAACACAAGGATGAGTAAATTATGAAAGAATTTTCATTGAACCTATAAAATTCCATCATTTTTTTATTCTTACTATGGGAGTCAATGGTCACTATCTGCTGTGGGTTTACCATCATTCCAAAAAATATTTTCTTTTTGTGTTAATCAGAAAAAAACTAATGTATACAGGTTTAAAATAACACAAGGATGAGTAAATTATGAAAGAATTTTCATTGAACCTATAAAATTCCATCATTTTTTTATTCTTACTATGGGAGTCAATGGTCACTATCTGCTGTGGGTTTACTAACATTCCTCAAAATATTTTCTTTTGTGTTAATCAGAAAAAAACTAATGCATAAATGTTTAAAACAACACGAGGATGAGTAAATTATCAAAGAATTTTCATTGAACCTATAAAATTCCATCATTTTTTTATTCCTACTATGGGAGTCAATGGTCACTATCTGCTGTGGGTTTACCATCATTCCTAAAAATATTTTCTTTTTGTGTTAATCAGAAAAAAAACTAATGCATACAGGTTTAAAACAACACAAGGATGAGTAAATTATGAAAGAATTTTCATTGAACCTATAAAATTCCATCATTTTTTTATTCCTACTATGGGAGTCAATGGTCACTATCTGCTGTGGGTTTACCATCATTCCTCAAAATATTTTCTTTTGTGTTAATCAGAAAAAAACTAATGCATACAGGTTTAAAACAACACGAGGATGAGTAAATTATGAAAGAATTTTCATTGAACCTATAAAATTCCATCATTTTTTAATTCCTACTATGGGAGTCAATGGTCACTATCTGCTGTGGGTTTACCATCATTCCTCAAAATATTTTATTTTGTGTTAATCAGAAAAAACTAATGTATACAGGTTTAAAATAACACAAGGATGAGTAAATTATGAAAGAATTTTCATTGAACCTATAAAATTCCATCATTTTTTTATTCTTACTATGGGAGTCAATGGTCACTATCTGCTGTGGGTTTACTAACATTCCTCAAAATATTTTCTTTTGTGTTAATCAGAAAAAAACTAATGCATAAATGTTTAAAACAACACGAGGATGAGTAAATTATCAAAGAATTTTAATTGAACCTATAAAATTCCATCATTTTTTTATTCCTACTATGGGAGTCAATGCTCACTATCTGCTGTGGGTTTACCATCATTCCTCAAAATATTTAATTTTGTGTTAATCAGAAAAAACTAATGCATACAGGTTTAAAACAACACGAGGATGAGTAAATTTTGAAAGAATTTTCATTGAACCTATAAAATTCCATCATTTTTTATTCCTACTATGGGAGTCAATGGTCACTATCTGCTGTGGGTTTACCATCATTCCTCAAAATATTTTATTTTGTGTTAATCAGAAAAAAATAATGTATACAGGTTTAAAATAACACAAGGATGAGTAAATTATGAAAGAATTTTCATTGAACCTATAAAATTCCATCATTTTTTTATTCTTACTATGGGAGTCAATGGTCACTATCTGCTGTGGGTTTACCATCATTCCAAAAAATATTTTCTTTTTGTGTTAATCAGAAAAAAACTAATGTATACAGGTTTAAAATAACACAAGGATGAGTAAATTATGAAAGAATTTTCATTGAACCTATAAAATTCCATCATTTTTTTATTCTTACTATGGGAGTCAATGGTCACTATCTGCTGTGGGTTTACTAACATTCCTCAAAATATTTTCTTTTGTGTTAATCAGAAAAAAACTAATGCATAAATGTTTAAAACAACACGAGGATGAGTAAATTATCAAAGAATTTTCATTGAACCTATAAAATTCCATCATTTTTTTATTCCTACTATGGGAGTCAATGGTCACTATCTGCTGTGGGTTTACCATCATTCCTAAAAATATTTTCTTTTTGTGTTAATCAGAAAAAAAACTAATGCATACAGGTTTAAAACAACACAAGGATGAGTAAATTATGAAAGAATTTTCATTGAACCTATAAAATTCCATCATTTTTTTATTCCTACTATGGGAGTCAATGGTCACTATCTGCTGTGGGTTTACCATCATTCCTCAAAATATTTTCTTTTGTGTTAATCAGAAAAAAACTAATGCATACAGGTTTAAAACAACACGAGGATGAGTAAATTATGAAAGAATTTTCATTGAACCTATAAAATTCCATCATTTTTTAATTCCTACTATGGGAGTCAATGGTCACTATCTGCTGTGGGTTTACCATCATTCCTCAAAATATTTTATTTTGTGTTAATCAGAAAAAACTAATGTATACAGGTTTAAAATAACACAAGGATGAGTAAATTATGAAAGAATTTTCATTGAACCTATAAAATTCCATCATTTTTTTATTCTTACTATGGGAGTCAATGGTCACTATCTGCTGTGGGTTTACTAACATTCCTCAAAATATTTTCTTTTGTGTTAATCAGAAAAAAACTAATGCATAAATGTTTAAAACAACACGAGGATGAGTAAATTATCAAAGAATTTTAATTGAACCTATAAAATTCCATCATTTTTTTATTCCTACTATGGGAGTCAATGCTCACTATCTGCTGTGGGTTTACCATCATTCCTCAAAATATTTTATTTTGTGTTAATCAGAAAAAACTAATGTATACAGGTTTAAAACAACACAAGGATGAGTAAATTATTAAATAATTTTCATTGAACCTATAAAAATCCATCATTTTTTTAATCCTACTATGGGAGTCAATGGTAACTTTCTGCTGTGGGTTTACCATCATTCCTCAAAATATTTTATTTTGTGTAAATCAGAAAAAAACTAATGCATACAGGTTTAAAACAACACAAGGATGAGTAAATTATGAAATAATTTTCATTTAACCTATAAAATTCCATCATTTTTTTATTCCTACTATGGGAGTCAATGGTCACTATCTGCTGTGGGTTTACCATCATTCCTCAAAATATTTTATTTTGTGTTAATCAGCAAAAACTAATGTATACAGGTTTAAAATAACACAAGGATGAGTAAATTATGAAAGAATTTTCATTGAACCTATAAAATTCCATCATTTTTTTATTCTTACTATGGGAGTCAATGGTCACTATCTGCTGTGGGTTTACTAACATTCCTCAAAATATTTTCTTTTGTGTTAATCAGAAAAAAATAATGCATACAGGTTTAAAACAACACAAGGATGAGTAAATTATGAAATAATTTTCATTTAACCTATAAAATTCCATCATTTTTTTATTCCTACTATGGGAGTCAATGGTCACTATCTGCTGTGGGTTTACCATCATTTCTCAAAATATTTTCTTTTGTGTTAATCAGAAAAAAACTAATGCATAAATGTTTAAAACAACACGAGGATGAGTAAATTATGAAAGAATTTTCATTGTACCTATAAAATTCCATCATTTTTTTATTCCTACTATGGGAGTCAATGGTCACTATCTGCTGTGGGTTTACCATCATTCCTCAAAATATTTAATTTTGTGTTAATCAGAAAAAAACTAATGCATACAGGTTTAAAACAACACGAGGATGAGTAAATTATGAAAGAATTTTCATTGAACCTATAAAATTCCATCATTTTTGTATTCTTACTATGGGAGCAGGCTCGGACTGATAATCTGTACAACCGGGCAAATGCCCGGTGGGCCGCTCGACATGTGGGCCGGTGGCCTCTGAGATTTTTTTTTCATGCCAAAATGTTTAAGTTATTTATTTTCGGCCCGTCATGTATAAATGCAGTTGCATTTGGCTTTGGGGGCGGGTGATAGGAAAATATTTTCGGCATCTTCATGACAGGTTCAGTGTGTGTTACGATCGCGCACCCATGCCCCACCCCTCAAATGGATTTGTCCAAGCAGCCGCTGGGTTTATGTGGAAATATACAGTGATGAAAGCGCATCATTTAGCCTTGCACTTAAGAAAAATCATTATGGACAACAGAGGCTCCAAAAAGAAGAAATGGGGAGCGGAGAAGATCCGCGAGAAAAAGTCGCCCAGGTATATTAACAACCGCCCAAATATATCTGGCATAACTTTTTTTTGTTCTTCCGTAATAATGACACTATTTGATAATGACATTTGAGTGCGAGCACGTGTCTCTTCCAACGAGTTCTGTATGTGTTCGCGTGCTCTCTGTTTCTCTATGAATTGGCTGTGAGCCGAGGCAAGTTCAGTGTCACGTTGTGTCCATGTTTCTGAACTTGAGCAGAGTTGTATGCATTAGAGGTCTTCACAGAGGACCCGTACAGTTCCGGGTCTATGTTTTAAAGGGGCAGTTGGGTCTGGGTCGGTCCCAGTTTAATTATGCTACTTCGGGTCCTGGGTCTGATCGACCAGTCGGCGCTAATGCGTTAAAGCTCTGGTTTCTATGGCTATAACAACTGGCTCTTGTTTTGAACGAAATTTCGTTATATAGTCACGTATTTTTTTGATTCTTTTTTCGTGCTATTATCACGAAATTTCGTGTTTTTTCGTGATCGTATAACGAATTCCTGTTTTCGTGTGATTATCACGTATTGGTTACTCAACTGTTTTGTCCTATTTTCTTACCATTGTCGCTTCGGTTTAGGGTTAGATTTACATAAAATGACATCCCTAACCAAACCCAACTCTAACCCCAACGTCAGGCGACATATAAAAAAATAAATCAGAAAAAATAGTATAAACCAATATATAAAGTGACATTTTAATGCAAGCACCAAATCTAACCCTAAACCGAAGCGACAATGGTTTAAAAATAGGAAAAAGCAGTTGAGTAACCAATACGTGATAATCACACGAAAACAGGAATTCGTTATACGATCACGAAAAAACACGAAATTTCGTGATAATAGCACGAAAAAAGAATCAAAAAAAATACGTGACTATATCACGAAACTTTGTGAGACTGGGTAGGAAAGTCACAATGCACTTTCTTTCTTATATTTTTATAAATATTCTTAATTAACCATCTTTGCTTTCTGAGCAAACATTTTAGATATAAGAGATGGTAATATTTTAATCTGCAAGAGAGAAATAGAAAGAGAGGCACTTTTACTGCTTCTGCTCTATCTAATATAAAGTGAAGAAAGCTACATAAACCATTATAACACCGGTCACATTTATAATCTATAGACCTATTTATAATCTATAGACCTGCACTGTCTATCATTAATATACTTTACATATTATTGTATTCAATAGAGTTTGATAAAAGGGGTCATCTACACAAGTATTGCTTCATATAACAGTGCAAAAATAGTAAAGTGTTTTTGTGGTGCTTCGACAAACAGTGTCAGCTTTGTTCATGGCAAAGAGAGTTTGAGGTGGTTGAATTTTAACTATACTGTGAAATTAATATAAATGTTTAATAAATCAAAGCATTGGGTTAGAGGGGCGATTTTGGTATCGGTGGGCTTGTGTGTGGAGTGGGGGGGGGGGGTGTCGTCGGTCCAGTGGTGGGCCGTTCCACGAGGAAATTGCCAGGGCCGAATTTTGTTCCCAGTCCGACCCTGTATGGGAGTCAATGGTAACTTTCTGCTGTGGGTTTACCATCATTCCTCAAAATATTTTATTTTGTGTTAATCAGAAAAAAACTAATGCATACAGGTTTAAAACAACACAAGGATGAGTAAATTATGAAATAATTTTCATTTAACCTATAAAATTCCATCATTTTTTTATTCCTACTATGGGAGTCAATGGTCACTATCTGCTGTGGGTTTACCATCATTCCAAAAAATATTTTCTTTTTGTGTTAATCAGAAAAAAACTAATGCATACAGGTTTAAAACAACACAAGGATGAGTAAATTATGAAAGAATTTTCATTGAACCTATAAAAATCCATCATTTTTTTAATCCTACTATGGGAGTCAATGGTAACTTTCTGCTGTGGGTTTACCATCATTCCTCAAAATATTTTCTTTTGTGTTAATCAGACAAAAACTAATGCATACAGGTTTAAAACAACACAAGGATGAGTAAATTATGAAATAATTTTCATTTAACCTATAAAATTCCATCATTTTTTTATTCCTACTATGGGAGTGAATGGTCACTATCTGCTGTGGGTTTACCATCATTCCTCAAAATATTTTCTTTTGTGTTAATCAGAAAAAAACTAATGCATACAGGTTTAAAACAACACAAGGATGAGTAAATTATGAAATAATTTTCATTTAACCTATAAAATTCCATCATTTTTTTATTCCTACTATGGGAGTCAATGGTCACTATCTGCTGTGGGTTTACCATCATTCCTCAAAATATTTTCTTTTGTGTTAATCAGAAAAAAACTAATGCATAAATGTTTAAAACAACACAAGGATGAGTAAATTATGAAAGAATTTTCATTGTACCTATAAAATTCCATCATTTTTGTATTCCTACTATGGGAGTCAATGGTCACTATCTGCTGTGGGTTTACCATCATTCCTCAAAATATTTTATTTTGTGTTAATCAGAAAAAAACTAATGCATACAGGTTTAAAACAACACGAGGATGAGTAAATTATGAAAGAATTTTCATTGAACCTATAAAATTCCATCATTTTTTTATTCCTACTATGGGAGTCAATGCTCACTATCTGCTGTGGGTTTACCATCATTCCTCAAAATATTTTATTTTGTGTTAATCAGAAAAAAACTAATGTATACAGGTTTAATATAACACAAGGATGAGTAAATTATGAAAGAATTTTCATTGAACCTATAAAATTCCATCATTTTTTTATTCTTACTATGGGAGTCAATGGTAACTTTCTGCTGTGGGTTTACCATCATTCCTCAAAATATTTTATTTTGTGTTAATCAGAAAAAAACTAATGCATACAGGTTTAAAACAACACGAGGATGAGTAAATTATCAAAGAATTTTCATTGAACCTATAAAATTCCATCATTTTTTTATTCCTACTATGGGAGTCAATGGTCACTATCTGCTGTGGGTTTACCATCATTCCTAAAAATATTTTCTTTTTGTGTTAATCAGAAAAAAAACTAATGCATACAGGTTTAAAACAACACAAGGATGAGTAAATTATGAAAGAATTTTCATTGAACCTATAAAATTCCATCATTTTTTTATTCCTACTATGGGAGTCAATGGTCACTATCTGCTGTGGGTTTACCATCATTCCTCAAAATATTTTCTTTTGTGTTAATCAGAAAAAAACTAATGCATACAGGTTTAAAACAACACAAGGATGAGTAAATTATTAAATAATTTTCATTGAACCTATAAAAATCCATCATTTTTTTAATCCTACTATGGGAGTCAATGGTAACTTTCTGCTGTGGGTTTACCATCATTCCTCAAAATATTTTATTTTGTGTAAATCAGAAAAAAAACTAATGCATACAGGTTTAAAACAACACAAGGATGAGTAAATTATGAAATAATTTTCATTTAACCTATAAAATTCCATCATTTTTTTATTCCTACTATGGGAGTCAATGGTCACTATCTGCTGTGGGTTTACCATCATTCCTCAAAATATTTTATTTTGTGTTAATCAGAAAAAACTAATGTATACAGGTTTAAAATAACACAAGGATGAGTAAATTATGAAAGAATTTTCATTGAACCTATAAAATTCCATCATTTTTTTATTCTTACTATGGGAGTCAATGGTCACTATCTGCTGTGGGTTTACTAACATTCCTCAAAATATTTTCTTTTGTGTTAATCAGAAAAAAACTAATGTATACAGGTTTAAAACAACACAAGGATGAGTAAATTATGAAATAATTTTCATTTAACCTATAAAATTCCATCATTTTTTTATTCCTACTATGGGAGTCAATGGTCACTATCTGCTGTGGGTTTACCATCATTCCTCAAAATATTTTCTTTTGTGTTAATCAGAAAAAAACTAATGCATAAATGTTTAAAACAACACGAGGATGAGTAAATTATGAAAGAATTTTCATTGTACCTATAAAATTCCATCATTTTTTTTATTCCTACTATGGGAGTCAATGGTCACTATCTGCTGTGGGTTTACCATCATTCCTCAAAATATTTTCTTTTGTGTTAATCAGAAAAAAACTAATGCATAAATGTTTAAAACAACACGAGGATGAGTAAATTATGAAAGAATTTTCATTGTACCTATAAAATTCCATCATTTTTTTATTCCTACTATGGGAGTCAATGGTCACTATCTGCTGTGGGTTTACCATCATTCCTCAAAATATTTAATTTTGTGTTAATCAGAAAAAAATAATGCATACAGGTTTAAAACAACACGAGGATGAGTAAATTTTGAAAGAATTTTAATTGAACCTATAAAATTCCATCATTTTTTATTCCTACTATGGGAGTCAATGGTCACTATCTGCTGTGGGTTTACCATCATTCCTCAAAATATTTTATTTTGTGTTAATCAGAAAAAAATAATGTATACAGGTTAAAAATAACACAAGGATGAGTAAATTATGAAAGAATTTTCATTGAACCTATAAAATTCCATCATTTTTTTATTCTTACTATGGGAGTCAATGGTCACTATCTGCTGTGGGTTTACCATCATTCCAAAAATTTTTTTCTTTTTGTGTTAATCAGAAAAAAACTAATGTATACAGGTTTAAAATAACACAAGGATGAGTAAATTATGAAAGAATTTTCATTGAACCTATAAAATTCCATCATTTTTTTATTCTTACTATGGGAGTCAATGGTCACTATCTGCTGTGGGTTTACTAACATTCCTCAAAATATTTTCTTTTGTGTTAATCAGAAAAAAACTAATGCATAAATGTTTAAAACAACACGAGGATGAGTAAATTATCAAAGAATTTTCATTGAACCTATAAAATTCCATCATTTTTTTATTCCTACTATGGGAGTCAATGGTCACTATCTGCTGTGGGTTTACCATCATTCCTCAAAATATTTTATTTTGTGTTAATCAGAAAAAACTAATGTATACAGGTTTAAAATAACACAAGGATGAGTAAATTATGAAAGAATTTTCATTGAACCTATAAAATTCCATCATTTTTTTATTCTTACTATGGGAGTCAATGGTCACTATCTGCTGTGGGTTTACTAACATTCCTCAAAATATTTTCTTTTGTGTTAATCAGAAAAAAACTAATGCATAAATGTTTAAAACAACACGAGGATGAGTAAATTATCAAAGAATTTTAATTGAACCTATAAAATTCCATCATTTTTTTATTCCTACTATGGGAGTCAATGCTCACTATCTGCTGTGGGTTTACCATCATTCCTCAAAATATTTTATTTTGTGTTAATCAGAAAAAACTAATGTATACAGGTTTAAAACAACACAAGGATGAGTAAATTATTAAATAATTTTCATTGAACCTATAAAAATCCATCATTTTTTTAATCCTACTATGGGAGTCAATGGTAACTTTCTGCTGTGGGTTTACCATCATTCCTCAAAATATTTTATTTTGTGTAAATCAGAAAAAAACTAATGCATACAGGTTTAAAACAACACAAGGATGAGTAAATTATGAAATAATTTTCATGTAACCTATAAAATTCCATCATTTTTTTATTCCTACTATGGGAGTCAATGGTCACTATCTGCTGTGGGTTTACCATCATTCCTCAAAATATTTTATTTTGTGTTAATCAGAAAAAAATAATGTATACAGGTTTAAAATAACACAAGGATGAGTAAATTATGAAAGAATTTTCATTGAACCTATAAAATTCCATCATTTTTTTATTCTTACTATGGGAGTCAATGGTCACTATCTGCTGTGGGTTTACCATCATTCCAAAAAATATTTTCTTTTTGTGTTAATCAGAAAAAAACTAATGTATACAGGTTTAAAATAACACAAGGATGAGTAAATTATGAAAGAATTTTCATTGAACCTATAAAATTCCATCATTTTTTTATTCTTACTATGGGAGTCAATGGTCACTATCTGCTGTGGGTTTACTAACATTCCTCAAAATATTTTCTTTTGTGTTAATCAGAAAAAAACTAATGCATAAATGTTTAAAACAACACGAGGATGAGTAAATTATCAAAGAATTTTAATTGAACCTATAAAATTCCATCATTTTTTTATTCCTACTATGGGAGTCAATGCTCACTATCTGCTGTGGGTTTACCATCATTCCTCAAAATATTTTATTTTGTGTTAATCAGAAAAAACTAATGTATACAGGTTAAAAACAACACAAGGATGAGTAAATTATTAAATAATTTTCATTGAACCTATAAAAATCCATCATTTTTTTAATCCTACTATGGGAGTCAATGGTAACTTTCTGCTGTGGGTTTACCATCATTCCTCAAAATATTTTATTTTGTGTAAATCAGAAAAAAACTAATGCATACAGGTTTAAAACAACACAAGGATGAGTAAATTATGAAATAATTTTCATTTAACCTATAAAATTCCATCATTTTTTTATTCTTACTATGGGAGTCAATGGTCACTATCTGCTGTGGGTTTACTAACATTCCTCAAAATATTTTCTTTTGTGTTAATCAGAAAAAAATAATGCATACAGGTTTAAAACAACACAAGGATGAGTAAATTATGAAATAATTTTCATTTAACCTATAAAATTCCATCATTTTTTTATTCCTACTATGGGAGTCAATGGTCACTATCTGCTGTGGGTTTACCATCATTCCTCAAAATATTTTCTTTTGTGTTAATCAGAAAAAAACTAATGCATAAATGTTTAAAACAACACGAGGATGAGTAAATTATGAAAGAATTTTCATTGTACCTATAAAATTCCATCATTTTTTTATTCCTACTATGGGAGTCAATGGTCACTATCTGCTGTGGGTTTACCATCATTCCTCAAAATATTTAATTTTGTGTTAATCAGAAAAAAACTAATGCATACAGGTTTAAAACAACACGAGGATGAGTAAATTATGAAAGAATTTTCATTGAACCTATAAAATTCCATCATTTTTGTATTCTTACTATGGGAGTCAATGGTAACTTTCTGCTGTGGGTTTACCATCATTCCTCAAAATATTTTATTTTGTGTTAATCAGAAAAAAACTAATGCATACAGGTTTAAAACAACACAAGGATGAGTAAATTATGAAATAATTTTCATTTAACCTATAAAATTCCATCATTTTTTATTCCTACTATGGGAGTCAATGGTCACTATCTGCTGTGGGTTTACCATCATTCCAAAAAATATTTTCTTTTTGTGTTAATCAGAAAAAAACTAATGCATACAGGTTTAAAACAACACAAGGATGAGTAAATTATGAAAGAATTTTCATTGTACCTATAAAATTCCATCATTTTTTTATTCCTACTATGGGAATCAATGGTCACTATCTGCTGTGGGTTTACCATCATTCCTAAAAATATTTTCTTTTTGTGTTAATCAGAAAAAAACTAATCCATACAGGTTTAAAACAACACAAGGATGAGTCAATTTTGAAAGAATTTTCATTGAACCTATAAAATTCCATCATTTTTTATTCCTACTATGGGAGTCAATGGTCACTATCGGCTGTGGGTTTACCATCATTTCAAAAAATATTTTCTTTTTGTGTTAATCAGAAAAAAACTAATGCATACAGGTTTAAAACAACACAAGGATGAGTAAATTATGAAAGAATTTTCATTGAACCTATAAAAATCCATCATTTTTTTAATCCTACTATGGGAGTCAATGGTAACTTTCTGCTGTGGGTTTACCATCATTCCTCAAAATATTTTCTTTTGTGTTAATCAGACAAAAACTAATGCATACAGGTTTAAAACAACACAAGGATGAGTAAATTATGAAATAATTTTCATTTAACCTATAAAATTCCATCATTTTTTTATTCCTACTATGGGAGTGAATGGTCACTATCTGCTGTGGGTTTACCATCATTCCTCAAAATATTTTCTTTTGTGTTAATCAGAAAAAAACTAATGCATACAGGTTTAAAACAACACAAGGATGAGTAAATTATGAAATAATTTTCATTTAACCTATAAAATTCCATCATTTTTTTATTCCTACTATGGGAGTCAATGGTCACTATCTGCTGTGGGTTTACCATCATTCCTCAAAATATTTTCTTTTGTGTTAATCAGAAAAAAACTAATGCATAAATGTTTAAAACAACACAAGGATGAGTAAATTATGAAAGAATTTTCATTGTACCTATAAAATTCCATCATTTTTGTATTCCTACTATGGGAGTCAATGGTCACTATCTGCTGTGGGTTTACCATCATTCCTCAAAATATTTTATTTTGTGTTAATCAGAAAAAAATAATGCATACAGGTTTAAAACAACACGAGGATGAGTAAATTTTGAAAGAATTTTAATTGAACCTATAAAATTCCATCATTTTTTATTCCTACTATGGGAGTCAATGGTCACTATCTGCTGTGGGTTTACCATCATTCCTCAAAATATTTTATTTTGTGTTAATCAGAAAAAAATAATGTATACAGGTTAAAAATAACACAAGGATGAGTAAATTATGAAAGAATTTTCATTGAACCTATAAAATTCCATCATTTTTTTATTCTTACTATGGGAGTCAATGGTCACTATCTGCTGTGGGTTTACCATCATTCCTCAAAATATTTTCTTTTTGTGTTAATCAGAAAAAAACTAATGTATACAGGTTTAAAATAACACAAGGATGAGTAAATTATGAAAGAATTTTCATTGAACCTATAAAATTCCATCATTTTTTTATTCTTACTATGGGAGTCAATGGTCACTATCTGCTGTGGGTTTACTAACATTCCTCAAAATATTTTCTTTTGTGTTAATCAGAAAAAAACTAATGCATAAATGTTTAAAACAACACGAGGATGAGTAAATTATCAAAGAATTTTCATTGAACCTATAAAATTCCATCATTTTTTTATTCCTACTATGGGAGTCAATGGTCACTATCTGCTGTGGGTTTACCATCATTCCTAAAAATATTTTCTTTTTGTGTTAATCAGAAAAAAACTAATGCATACAGGTTTAAAACAACACAAGGATGAGTAAATTATGAAAGAATTTTCATTGAACCTATAAAATTCCATCATTTTTTTATTCCTACTATGGGAGTCAATGGTCACTATCTGCTGTGGGTTTACCATCATTCCTCAAAATATTTTCTTTTGTGTTAATCAGAAAAAAACTAATGCATACAGGTTTAAAACAACACGAGGATGAGTAAATTATGAAAGAATTTTCATTGAACCTATAAAATTCCATCATTTTTTAATTCCTACTATGGGAGTCAATGGTCACTATCTGCTGTGGGTTTACCATCATTCCTCAAAATATTTTATTTTGTGTTAATCAGAAAAAACTAATGTATACAGGTTTAAAATAACACAAGGATGAGTAAATTATGAAAGAATTTTCATTGAACCTATAAAATTCCATCATTTTTTTATTCTTACTATGGGAGTCAATGGTCACTATCTGCTGTGGGTTTACTAACATTCCTCAAAATATTTTCTTTTGTGTTAATCAGAAAAAAACTAATGCATAAATGTTTAAAACAACACGAGGATGAGTAAATTATCAAAGAATTTTAATTGAACCTATAAAATTCCATCATTTTTTTATTCCTACTATGGGAGTCAATGCTCACTATCTGCTGTGGGTTTACCATCATTCCTCAAAATATTTTATTTTGTGTTAATCAGAAAAAACTAATGTATACAGGTTTAAAACAACACAAGGATGAGTAAATTATTAAATAATTTTCATTGAACCTATAAAAATCCATCATTTTTTTAATCCTACTATGGGAGTCAATGGTAACTTTCTGCTGTGGGTTTACCATCATTCCTCAAAATATTTTATTTTGTGTAAATCAGAAAAAAACTAATGCATACAGGTTTAAAACAACACAAGGATGAGTAAATTATGAAATAATTTTCATGTAACCTATAAAATTCCATCATTTTTTTATTCCTACTATGGGAGTCAATGGTCACTATCTGCTGTGGGTTTACCATCATTCCTCAAAATATTTTATTTTGTGTTAATCAGAAAAAAATAATGTATACAGGTTTAAAATAACACAAGGATGAGTAAATTATGAAAGAATTTTCATTGAACCTATAAAATTCCATCATTTTTTTATTCTTACTATGGGAGTCAATGGTCACTATCTGCTGTGGGTTTACCATCATTCCAAAAAATATTTTCTTTTTGTGTTAATCAGAAAAAAACTAATGTATACAGGTTTAAAATAACACAAGGATGAGTAAATTATGAAAGAATTTTCATTGAACCTATAAAATTCCATCATTTTTTTATTCTTACTATGGGAGTCAATGGTCACTATCTGCTGTGGGTTTACTAACATTCCTCAAAATATTTTCTTTTGTGTTAATCAGAAAAAAACTAATGCATAAATGTTTAAAACAACACGAGGATGAGTAAATTATCAAAGAATTTTAATTGAACCTATAAAATTCCATCATTTTTTTATTCCTACTATGGGAGTCAATGCTCACTATCTGCTGTGGGTTTACCATCATTCCTCAAAATATTTTATTTTGTGTTAATCAGAAAAAATTAATGTATACAGGTTTAAAACAACACAAGGATGAGTAAATTATGAAAGAATTTTCATTGAACCTATAAAATTCCATCATTTTTTTATTCCTACTATGGGAGTCAATGCTCACTATCTGCTGTGGGTTTACCATCATTCCTCAAAATATTTTATTTTGTGTTAATCAGAAAAAAACTAATGTATACAGGTTTAATATAACACAAGGATGAGTAAATTATGAAAGAATTTTCATTGAACCTATAAAATTCCATCATTTTTTTATTCTTACTATGGGAGTCAATGGTAACTTTCTGCTGTGGGTTTACCATCATTCCTCAAAATATTTTATTTTGTGTTAATCAGAAAAAAACTAATGCATACAGGTTTAAAACAACACGAGGATGAGTAAATTATCAAAGAATTTTCATTGAACCTATAAAATTCCATCATTTTTTTATTCCTACTATGGGAGTCAATGGTCACTATCTGCTGTGGGTTTACCATCATTCCTAAAAATATTTTCTTTTTGTGTTAATCAGAAAAAAAACTAATGCATACAGGTTTAAAACAACACAAGGATGAGTAAATTATGAAAGAATTTTCATTGAACCTATAAAATTCCATCATTTTTTTATTCCTACTATGGGAGTCAATGGTCACTATCTGCTGTGGGTTTACCATCATTCCTCAAAATATTTTCTTTTGTGTTAATCAGAAAAAAACTAATGCATACAGGTTTAAAACAACACAAGGATGAGTAAATTATTAAATAATTTTCATTGAACCTATAAAAATCCATCATTTTTTTAATCCTACTATGGGAGTCAATGGTAACTTTCTGCTGTGGGTTTACCATCATTCCTCAAAATATTTTATTTTGTGTAAATCAGAAAAAAAACTAATGCATACAGGTTTAAAACAACACAAGGATGAGTAAATTATGAAATAATTTTCATTTAACCTATAAAATTCCATCATTTTTTTATTCCTACTATGGGAGTCAATGGTCACTATCTGCTGTGGGTTTACCATCATTCCTCAAAATATTTTATTTTGTGTTAATCAGAAAAAACTAATGTATACAGGTTTAAAATAACACAAGGATGAGTAAATTATGAAAGAATTTTCATTGAACCTATAAAATTCCATCATTTTTTTATTCTTACTATGGGAGTCAATGGTCACTATCTGCTGTGGGTTTACTAACATTCCTCAAAATATTTTCTTTTGTGTTAATCAGAAAAAAACTAATGTATACAGGTTTAAAACAACACAAGGATGAGTAAATTATGAAATAATTTTCATTTAACCTATAAAATTCCATCATTTTTTTATTCCTACTATGGGAGTCAATGGTCACTATCTGCTGTGGGTTTACCATCATTCCTCAAAATATTTTCTTTTGTGTTAATCAGAAAAAAACTAATGCATAAATGTTTAAAACAACACGAGGATGAGTAAATTATGAAAGAATTTTCATTGTACCTATAAAATTCCATCATTTTTTTTATTCCTACTATGGGAGTCAATGGTCACTATCTGCTGTGGGTTTACCATCATTCCTCAAAATATTTTCTTTTGTGTTAATCAGAAAAAAACTAATGCATAAATGTTTAAAACAACACGAGGATGAGTAAATTATGAAAGAATTTTCATTGTACCTATAAAATTCCATCATTTTTTTATTCCTACTATGGGAGTCAATGGTCACTATCTGCTGTGGGTTTACCATCATTCCTCAAAATATTTAATTTTGTGTTAATCAGAAAAAAATAATGCATACAGGTTTAAAACAACACGAGGATGAGTAAATTTTGAAAGAATTTTAATTGAACCTATAAAATTCCATCATTTTTTATTCCTACTATGGGAGTCAATGGTCACTATCTGCTGTGGGTTTACCATCATTCCTCAAAATATTTTATTTTGTGTTAATCAGAAAAAAATAATGTATACAGGTTAAAAATAACACAAGGATGAGTAAATTATGAAAGAATTTTCATTGAACCTATAAAATTCCATCATTTTTTTATTCTTACTATGGGAGTCAATGGTCACTATCTGCTGTGGGTTTACCATCATTCCAAAAATTTTTTTCTTTTTGTGTTAATCAGAAAAAAACTAATGTATACAGGTTTAAAATAACACAAGGATGAGTAAATTATGAAAGAATTTTCATTGAACCTATAAAATTCCATCATTTTTTTATTCTTACTATGGGAGTCAATGGTCACTATCTGCTGTGGGTTTACTAACATTCCTCAAAATATTTTCTTTTGTGTTAATCAGAAAAAAACTAATGCATAAATGTTTAAAACAACACGAGGATGAGTAAATTATCAAAGAATTTTCATTGAACCTATAAAATTCCATCATTTTTTTATTCCTACTATGGGAGTCAATGGTCACTATCTGCTGTGGGTTTACCATCATTCCTAAAAATATTTTCTTTTTGTGTTAATCAGAAAAAAACTAATGCATACAGGTTTAAAACAACACAAGGATGAGTAAATTATGAAAGAATTTTCATTGAACCTATAAAATTCCATCATTTTTTAATTCCTACTATGGGAGTCAATGGTCACTATCTGCTGTGGGTTTACCATCATTCCTCAAAATATTTTATTTTGTGTTAATCAGAAAAAACTAATGTATACCCAGGTCAAAAAGACGTAGTATTTAATGTATTAAAAATATACTTAAAATACAAATAGTATGTTTATAATACATTTGTATTTCCAACATACTTATTTGAAGTGTATTAAAAATACGTTAAATTGCATTTAAACATATTTTTAAAAAGTATACTAGAAGTACACTTGTAATAAATATATACTTAAGTACATTTTTAAGAAATATGCTAAACTTAAGAATATTTTAAATGTATTTATATTAAGTGTACTAGAAGTACATTGGTAATAAATATATACTTAATTACATTTTAAAGAAATATGCTAAACTTAAGAATATTTTTAATGTATTTCTATTAAGTGTACTATAAGTACATTGGTAATAAATATATGCTTTATTACATTTTTAAGAAATATGCTAAACTTAAGAATATTTTTAATGTATTTATATTAAGTGTACTAGAAGTATGCTGGTAATAAATATATGCATAATTACACTTTTAAGAAATATGCTAAACACAAATGTACTTCTAGTGAAGTTTTAGTATATTTGGATAAAACATACTTTTTTCAAAACATGATTCATTAATTGTAATAAGCTAACATTGAACTTTCCTCAAGCATTTCAACATTATATCATTCCGATTGCATAATAAACTATTTTTTCAAAGATTTGCTTAAAATCTTACGTTTGATAGTGTTTATTTACAATCAACGAGCCGCTCTAAGAGCTGATTCTTTGTAGCGAACGAGCAGAGCCGAATCTTCAGACGCAGGCAGGGGTAGGACCGTAAGAGCCGGCTCTAATAACGGAGCCGAGCCAAAAGAGCCGAATCTATTGAAAGAGCCGGACTGCCATCACTAAAATGTAGAGCCGGAGCTTGAGCCGAAAGAGCAGAATCAATGGAAAGAGCCGGACTGCCCATCACTACAAACAACGCACGTGACACACGTGACTAAACCTGATTGGTTGTTGTCATAGTAACACGTCACGGTGCTATTTGAAACTTGTCTTGTTCAGTTCAGTTCACAGTGCATGCGGTTGCTTGCATTAAACGTATAAACTGTTAAATTAGATGGCGACTCTGCATTAAACGTATTTATTTAATTAATCGGCGATCATATTTCACCAGAGGACTAAGATAAAACAACTCGATTTAAAATGTGAGCAGTTTTAGTGGATCTGACGTCGAGGGAAAAAGTATTTCGCTTTTTGTTTGGAGATGAACGAGACAACATGAGGGTAAGTGATGACAGATTTTCACATTTCTTTATTTAGTTAACTATTAAGTAAGTAAAACATTACATTACATTTAACCTAGCTTCTTTATGTAACGTTATGTCTGTGTTGCGTGTGGTAATTTAAACATCTTTATTTTCTGACTAACGTCATTAAATCATTAAAACCTTTCTTTTTTTAGCACAGCGACATAAATATGACCAATCAGATCCCAAGTAGACAGGAACAAATGAAGATATAGCGCATAGAAAGATTCTTGGTGGTAAGTTTGTTGTTGCTATTTGATTTCACGTTTAAGTTTTTCTAATGTTTCTCTTGCAACGCTAACGTTAGTTTAAAATGAATGTTTGAGCTGTCTTACCTGAAAAGACCATGATATGACCATATGGTTATTATAACTCCAGTTATGTTCAATGGCTAATGTTTATATCAGTTCAATCTTGACAACCTTATTGTCTTTTTGTTCATTTTTAAATGTATTTCTAATTACATATGGACACAAAAATGACATTGTAAGAAGGGATACTTTTATGAGAGATTGTAAAACTGCAGAGCCTGGGTTTGATTATATTATATTGTCTTAATATATTGTACTCCGGGTAAGTAATTCTTAAAAAGAAAACCAAATCATTAATCATCATTTACCTGCCTGTTGTTTTTCAGATCAACTGCTATTGACATTTTTGAATTGGGACAAATGTGGAGTGATTCGGAAGAAAAACGTTTGCAACACATCCATTCCAGGTGGCTAATTTCTGTCCTTTTAAATTATTCTTGTAAAAAACGTTTTTTTTTTTTTTTTATTGTAAAGCTGTAAGGGACTTGGCCTAGTCATCCTTGCATATACCATTTGGCAGGGCACCAGACGAACTTTTTTTACTAGAAGCACAGTGGCCCGCAACTGAAAATTTTAGGGGCGCAACCAGAAAAATTAAGGGGCACACACGGTAAAACAACATGCTAACCAAATATTCACATGTCTACTAATTTATACTGTATTACTAATAAATACTTTAATTATAGATTCAGAAACTACAATGTGCTGTTTCAAATTCAGTGTCATATCACAAAAAAAAGGTTAAATTTGCTGGTCGCACATGTGCGACCGGATGTAAAATTTCAGTGGCACACTCTCAAATTTAGGTGGCAAAATGCCACCATTTGATAGCAGTCTGGAGCCCTGTTTGGCATCATTTCTGATTTCCTTAAATCTCCTTAAACAGAGGTGAACCTTAAGTTTGCAAGACCACAATAGACAAACAATGGAAAATGATCTAGGTTCAAATAAAACACAATTATCAATGTAAAACATATCCTGTAATACACACAGGTTGCTTTATTTCATGAGCCTGTTCTAATCCTATCTTCATTCCCACTTGTAGAGTGCTCTGACAGATAAAACTGACACGCTTGATGAGGATACAGTCAAAGCTTTAAAAGGTAAACTGAGAAGTTAACAAAACTTCCATACATGCATATCTATGCCAATTTATTTTAAACATGGATATCCAAATGTTCATTCATTATTGGTTAATTGGTATATTCTGTTTCCTTTTCACAGACCGTGTGATAAAGCAGTCTTCAATTACTACGGTGTCTGATTTGCAAGAAGAAGTGACCCTCCACTTAAACATGTTACATCTAAACTGTTTTGTGTTTTAGTTCAGCTTTTTATAGGTTTATCTTAAGTTGGTTAAAGGCGGAGTGCACTATTTTTGAAAGCCAATGTTAACATTTGAAATGACCTAAACAAACATGTCTCTACCCCAATAGAATCTGGACCTTCTTTTGATAGAGCCACCACACACATACGCAACCCCGGCAAGGATGTCGGTTAGTAGACACACCCCTTACTGCTGGTTGGCTACAAGTGTGTTTTGGTAGTCGGCCCAATTTCCTTTTCCAAAGCGTTTTTCAAACATTGTGCACTCCGTCTTTAAATTGCACTTAAACATTTTTTTTTTCAGTAACTTTTTATGCAGAGAATTACATTATGATTTATATAATCATTGCTTATGAATATTTAGTGATTGCATATTCATAGTGTACTTTTCATTAATACATTTAATGTTAATGTTGTTCAATTTGATAGAAGTAGCTCTGTAATTGCATTTCTCTGATATTTGTTTTATATGTTTCTCTTTGGTCAAGAGATTATGTATGTCTCTGTGCTTGATTAATTTACTTTAGATATTTTTGTAATGTACACAACACAATATGAAGTATATTAAATTGTTCTGTATTCAAAATCTGTGTATGTGTCTTAATATTTAATGATTTTAATATAACATTTTAAATATTAAAAACAGCTTTATAATAAAATAGTAGTGTAATGCTAATACATTTCTATTAATGTAATGCTAGTATATTTCTAATATGCTGAAGTACTATTAAAGTGTTCTTAAAGCACAGTTAAATTAAGCTTTAAATGTATTCTAACTGTATTTTTAAGTGTATGAGAAGTGCATTTCAAATGAATTTTAAAGAAGTACACTTAAATTGCACTAAATATATTTGAAGTTGTTCCAATTTAACACAATTTCAATATATTAAATATAATGCAAATAGATTAAAATTGACTTTAAATATATCTTGAAATGCATTTAATATATTTGAAGTGGGTTCAATATAATACATTTAATATGCATTTAGTATAGTAGCTTTTAAATATATTAAGTATGTCCCAAAAAATACTATTTAAATATATTTCTTTTTCACCTGGGTACAGGTTTAAAATAACACAAGGATGAGTAAATTATGAAAGAATTTTCATTGAACCTATAAAATTCCATCATTTTTTTATTCTTACTATGGGAGTCAATGGTCACTATCTGCTGTGGGTTTACTAACATTCCTCAAAATATTTTCTTTTGTGTTAATCAGAAAAAAACTAATGCATAAATGTTTAAAACAACACGAGGATGAGTAAATTATCAAAGAATTTTAATTGAACCTATAAAATTCCATCATTTTTTTATTCCTACTATGGGAGTCAATGCTCACTATCTGCTGTGGGTTTACCATCATTCCTCAAAATATTTTATTTTGTGTTAATCAGAAAAAACTAATGTATACAGGTTTAAAACAACACAAGGATGAGTAAATTATTAAATAATTTTCATTGAACCTATAAAAATCCATCATTTTTTTAATCCTACTATGGGAGTCAATGGTAACTTTCTGCTGTGGGTTTACCATCATTCCTCAAAATATTTTATTTTGTGTAAATCAGAAAAAAACTAATGCATACAGGTTTAAAACAACACAAGGATGAGTAAATTATGAAATAATTTTCATGTAACCTATAAAATTCCATCATTTTTTTATTCCTACTATGGGAGTCAATGGTCACTATCTGCTGTGGGTTTACCATCATTCCTCAAAATATTTTATTTTGTGTTAATCAGAAAAAAATAATGTATACAGGTTTAAAATAACACAAGGATGAGTAAATTATGAAAGAATTTTCATTGAACCTATAAAATTCCATCATTTTTTTATTCTTACTATGGGAGTCAATGGTCACTATCTGCTGTGGGTTTACCATCATTCCAAAAAATATTTTCTTTTTGTGTTAATCAGAAAAAAACTAATGTATACAGGTTTAAAATAACACAAGGATGAGTAAATTATGAAAGAATTTTCATTGAACCTATAAAATTCCATCATTTTTTTATTCTTACTATGGGAGTCAATGGTCACTATCTGCTGTGGGTTTACTAACATTCCTCAAAATATTTTCTTTTGTGTTAATCAGAAAAAAACTAATGCATAAATGTTTAAAACAACACGAGGATGAGTAAATTATCAAAGAATTTTAATTGAACCTATAAAATTCCATCATTTTTTTATTCCTACTATGGGAGTCAATGCTCACTATCTGCTGTGGGTTTACCATCATTCCTCAAAATATTTTATTTTGTGTTAATCAGAAAAAACTAATGTATACAGGTTAAAAACAACACAATGATGAGTAAATTATTAAATAATTTTCATTGAACCTATAAAAATCCATCATTTTTTTAATCCTACTATGGGAGTCAATGGTAACTTTCTGCTGTGGGTTTACCATCATTCCTCAAAATATTTTATTTTGTGTAAATCAGAAAAAAACTAATGCATACAGGTTTAAAACAACACAAGGATGAGTAAATTATGAAATAATTTTCATTTAACCTATAAAATTCCATCATTTTTTTATTCTTACTATGGGAGTCAATGGTCACTATCTGCTGTGGGTTTACTAACATTCCTCAAAATATTTTCTTTTGTGTTAATCAGAAAAAAATAATGCATACAGGTTTAAAACAACACAAGGATGAGTAAATTATGAAATAATTTTCATTTAACCTATAAAATTCCATCATTTTTTTATTCCTACTATGGGAGTCAATGGTCACTATCTGCTGTGGGTTTACCATCATTCCTCAAAATATTTTCTTTTGTGTTAATCAGAAAAAAACTAATGCATAAATGTTTAAAACAACACGAGGATGAGTAAATTATGAAAGAATTTTCATTGTACCTATAAAATTCCATCATTTTTTTATTCCTACTATGGGAGTCAATGGTCACTATCTGCTGTGGGTTTACCATCATTCCTCAAAATATTTAATTTTGTGTTAATCAGAAAAAAACTAATGCATACAGGTTTAAAACAACACGAGGATGAGTAAATTATGAAAGAATTTTCATTGAACCTATAAAATTCCATCATTTTTGTATTCTTACTATGGGAGTCAATGGTAACTTTCTGCTGTGGGTTTACCATCATTCCTCAAAATATTTTATTTTGTGTTAATCAGAAAAAAACTAATGCATACAGGTTTAAAACAACACAAGGATGAGTAAATTATGAAATAATTTTCATTTAACCTATAAAATTCCATCATTTTTTATTCCTACTATGGGAGTCAATGGTCACTATCTGCTGTGGGTTTACCATCATTCCAAAAAATATTTTCTTTTTGTGTTAATCAGAAAAAAACTAATGCGTACAGGTTTAAAACAACACAAGGATGAGTAAATTATGAAAGAATTTTCATTGTACCTATAAAATTCCATCATTTTTTTATTCCTACTATGGGAATCAATGGTCACTATCTGCTGTGGGTTTACCATCATTCCTAAAAATATTTTCTTTTTGTGTTAATCAGAAAAAAACTAATCCATACAGGTTTAAAACAACACAAGGATGAGTCAATTTTGAAAGAATTTTCATTGAACCTATAAAATTCCATCATTTTTTATTCCTACTATGGGAGTCAATGGTCACTATCGGCTGTGGGTTTACCATCATTTCAAAAAATATTTTCTTTTTGTGTTAATCAGAAAAAAACTAATGCATACAGGTTTAAAACAACACAAGGATGAGTAAATTATGAAAGAATTTTCATTGAACCTATAAAAATCCATCATTTTTTTAATCCTACTATGGGAGTCAATGGTAACTTTCTGCTGTGGGTTTACCATCATTCCTCAAAATATTTTCTTTTGTGTTAATCAGACAAAAACTAATGCATACAGGTTTAAAACAACACAAGGATGAGTAAATTATGAAATAATTTTCATTTAACCTATAAAATTCCATCATTTTTTTATTCCTACTATGGGAGTGAATGGTCACTATCTGCTGTGGGTTTACCATCATTCCTCAAAATATTTTCTTTTGTGTTAATCAGAAAAAAACTAATGCATACAGGTTTAAAACAACACAAGGATGAGTAAATTATGAAATAATTTTCATTTAACCTATAAAATTCCATCATTTTTTTATTCCTACTATGGGAGTCAATGGTCACTATCTGCTGTGGGTTTACCATCATTCCTCAAAATATTTTCTTTTGTGTTAATCAGAAAAAAACTAATGCATAAATGTTTAAAACAACACGAGGATGAGTAAATTATCAAAGAATTTTAATTGAACCTATAAAATTCCATCATTTTTTTATTCCTACTATGGGAGTCAATGCTCACTATCTGCTGTGGGTTTACCATCATTCCTCAAAATATTTTATTTTGTGTTAATCAGAAAAAACTAATGTATACAGGTTTAAAACAACACAAGGATGAGTAAATTATTAAATAATTTTCATTGAACCTATAAAAATCCATCATTTTTTTAATCCTACTATGGGAGTCAATGGTAACTTTCTGCTGTGGGTTTACCATCATTCCTCAAAATATTTTATTTTGTGTTAATCAGAAAAAACTAATGTATACAGGTTTAAAACAACACAAGGATGAGTAAATTATTAAATAATTTTCATTGAACCTATAAAAATCCATCATTTTTTTAATCCTACTATGGGAGTCAATGGTAACTTTCTGCTGTGGGTTTACCATCATTCCTCAAAATATTTTATTTTGTGTAAATCAGAAAAAAACTAATGCATACAGGTTTAAAACAACACAAGGATGAGTAAATTATGAAATAATTTTCATGTAACCTATAAAATTCCATCATTTTTTTCTTCCTACTATGGGAGTCAATGGTCACTATCTGCTGTGGGTTTACCATCATTCCTCAAAATATTTTATTTTGTGTTAATCAGAAAAAAATAATGTATACAGGTTTAAAATAACACAAGGATGAGTAAATTATGAAAGAATTTTCATTGAACCTATAAAATTCCATCATTTTTTTATTCTTACTATGGGAGTCAATGGTCACTATCTGCTGTGGGTTTACCATCATTCCAAAAAATATTTTCTTTTTGTGTTAATCAGAAAAAAACTAATGTATACAGGTTTAAAATAACACAAGGATGAGTAAATTATGAAAGAATTTTCATTGAACCTATAAAATTCCATCATTTTTTTATTCTTACTATGGGAGTCAATGGTCACTATCTGCTGTGGGTTTACTAACATTCCTCAAAATATTTTCTTTTGTGTTAATCAGAAAAAAACTAATGCATAAATGTTTAAAACAACACGAGGATGAGTAAATTATCAAAGAATTTTAATTGAACCTATAAAATTCCATCATTTTTTTATTCCTACTATGGGAGTCAATGCTCACTATCTGCTGTGGGTTTACCATCATTCCTCAAAATATTTTATTTTGTGTTAATCAGAAAAAACTAATGTATACAGGTTAAAAACAACACAAGGATGAGTAAATTATTAAATAATTTTCATTGAACCTATAAAAATCCATCATTTTTTTAATCCTACTATGGGAGTCAATGGTAACTTTCTGCTGTGGGTTTACCATCATTCCTCAAAATATTTTATTTTGTGTAAATCAGAAAAAAACTAATGCATACAGGTTTAAAACAACACAAGGATGAGTAAATTATGAAATAATTTTCATTTAACCTATAAAATTCCATCATTTTTTTATTCTTACTATGGGAGTCAATGGTCACTATCTGCTGTGGGTTTACTAACATTCCTCAAAATATTTTCTTTTGTGTTAATCAGAAAAAAATAATGCATACAGGTTTAAAACAACACAAGGATGAGTAAATTATGAAATAATTTTCATTTAACCTATAAAATTCCATCATTTTTTTATTCCTACTATGGGAGTCAATGGTCACTATCTGCTGTGGGTTTACCATCATTCCTCAAAATATTTTCTTTTGTGTTAATCAGAAAAAAACTAATGCATAAATGTTTAAAACAACACGAGGATGAGTAACTTATGAAAGAATTTTCATTGTACCTATAAAATTCCATCATTTTTTTATTCCTACTATGGGAGTCAATGGTCACTATCTGCTGTGGGTTTACCATCATTCCTCAAAATATTTAATTTTGTGTTAATCAGAAAAAAACTAATGCATACAGGTTTAAAACAACACGAGGATGAGTAAATTATGAAAGAATTTTCATTGAACCTATAAAATTCCATCATTTTTGTATTCTTACTATGGGAGTCAATGGTAACTTTCTGCTGTGGGTTTACCATCATTCCTCAAAATATTTTATTTTGTGTTAATCAGAAAAAAACTAATGCATACAGGTTTAAAACAACACAAGGATGAGTAAATTATGAAATAATTTTCATTTAACCTATAAAATTCCATCATTTTTTATTCCTACTATGGGAGTCAATGGTCACTATCTGCTGTGGGTTTACCATCATTCCAAAAAATATTTTCTTTTTGTGTTAATCAGAAAAAAACTAATGCATACAGGTTTAAAACAACACAAGGATGAGTAAATTATGAAAGAATTTTCATTGTACCTATAAAATTCCATCATTTTTTTATTCCTACTATGGGAATCAATGGTCACTATCTGCTGTGGGTTTACCATCATTCCTAAAAATATTTTCTTTTTGTGTTAATCAGAAAAAAACTAATCCATACAGGTTTAAAACAACACAAGGATGAGTCAATTTTGAAAGAATTTTCATTGAACCTATAAAATTCCATCATTTTTTATTCCTACTATGGGAGTCAATGGTCACTATCGGCTGTGGGTTTACCATCATTTCAAAAAATATTTTCTTTTTGTGTTAATCAGAAAAAAACTAATGCATACAGGTTTAAAACAACACAAGGATGAGTAAATTATGAAAGAATTTTCATTGAACCTATAAAAATCCATCATTTTTTTAATCCTACTATGGGAGTCAATGGTAACTTTCTGCTGTGGGTTTACCATCATTCCTCAAAATATTTTCTTTTGTGTTAATCAGACAAAAACTAATGCATACAGGTTTAAAACAACACAAGGATGAGTAAATTATGAAATAATTTTCATTTAACCTATAAAATTCCATCATTTTTTTATTCCTACTATGGGAGTGAATGGTCACTATCTGCTGTGGGTTTACCATCATTCCTCAAAATATTTTCTTTTGTGTTAATCAGAAAAAAACTAATGCATACAGGTTTAAAACAACACAAGGATGAGTAAATTATGAAATAATTTTCATTTAACCTATAAAATTCCATCATTTTTTTCTTCCTACTATGGGAGTCAATGGTCACTATCTGCTGTGGGTTTACCATCATTCCTCAAAATATTTTCTTTTGTGTTAATCAGAAAAAAACTAATGCATAAATGTTTAAAACAACACAAGGATGAGTAAATTATGAAAGAATTTTCATTGTACCTATAAAATTCCATCATTTTTGTATTCCTACTATGGGAGTCAATGGTCACTATCTGCTGTGGGTTTACCATCATTCCTCAAAATATTTTATTTTGTGTTAATCAGAAAAAAATAATGCATACAGGTTTAAAACAACACGAGGATGAGTAAATTTTGAAAGAATTTTAATTGAACCTATAAAATTCCATCATTTTTTATTCCTACTATGGGAGTCAATGGTCACTATCTGCTGTGGGTTTACCATCATTCCTCAAAATATTTTATTTTGTGTTAATCAGAAAAAAATAATGTATACAGGTTAAAAATAACACAAGGATGAGTAAATTATGAAAGAATTTTCATTGAACCTATAAAATTCCATCATTTTTTTATTCTTACTATGGGAGTCAATGGTCACTATCTGCTGTGGGTTTACCATCATTCCAAAAAATATTTTCTTTTTGTGTTAATCAGAAAAAAACTAATGTATACAGGTTTAAAATAACACAAGGATGAGTAAATTATGAAAGAATTTTCATTGAACCTATAAAATTCCATCATTTTTTTATTCTTACTATGGGAGTCAATGGTCACTATCTGCTGTGGGTTTACTAACATTCCTCAAAATATTTTCTTTTGTGTTAATCAGAAAAAAACTAATGCATAAATGTTTAAAACAACACGAGGATGAGTAAATTATCAAAGAATTTTCATTGAACCTATAAAATTCCATCATTTTTTTATTCCTACTATGGGAGTCAATGGTCACTATCTGCTGTGGGTTTACCATCATTCCTAAAAATATTTTCTTTTTGTGTTAATCAGAAAAAAACTAATGCATACAGGTTTAAAACAACACAAGGATGAGTAAATTATGAAAGAATTTTCATTGAACCTATAAAATTCCATCATTTTTTTATTCCTACTATGGGAGTCAATGGTCACTATCTGCTGTGGGTTTACCATCATTCCTCAAAATATTTTCTTTTGTGTTAATCAGAAAAAAACTAATGCATACAGGTTTAAAACAACACGAGGATGAGTAAATTATGAAAGAATTTTCATTGAACCTATAAAATTCCATCATTTTTTAATTCCTACTATGGGAGTCAATGGTCACTATCTGCTGTGGGTTTACCATCATTCCTCAAAATATTTTATTTTGTGTTAATCAGAAAAAACTAATGTATACAGGTTTAAAATAACACAAGGATGAGTAAATTATGAAAGAATTTTCATTGAACCTATAAAATTCCATCATTTTTTTATTCTTACTATGGGAGTCAATGGTCACTATCTGCTGTGGGTTTACTAACATTCCTCAAAATATTTTCTTTTGTGTTAATCAGAAAAAAACTAATGCATAAATGTTTAAAACAACACGAGGATGAGTAAATTATCAAAGAATTTTAATTGAACCTATAAAATTCCATCATTTTTTTATTCCTACTATGGGAGTCAATGCTCACTATCTGCTGTGGGTTTACCATCATTCCTCAAAATATTTTATTTTGTGTTAATCAGAAAAAACTAATGTATACAGGTTTAAAACAACACAAGGATGAGTAAATTATTAAATAATTTTCATTGAACCTATAAAAATCCATCATTTTTTTAATCCTACTATGGGAGTCAATGGTAACTTTCTGCTGTGGGTTTACCATCATTCCTCAAAATATTTTATTTTGTGTAAATCAGAAAAAAACTAATGCATACAGGTTTAAAACAACACAAGGATGAGTAAATTATGAAATAATTTTCATGTAACCTATAAAATTCCATCATTTTTTTATTCCTACTATGGGAGTCAATGGTCACTATCTGCTGTGGGTTTACCATCATTCCTCAAAATATTTTATTTTGTGTTAATCAGAAAAAAATAATGTATACAGGTTTAAAATAACACAAGGATGAGTAAATTATGAAAGAATTTTCATTGAACCTATAAAATTCCATCATTTTTTTATTCTTACTATGGGAGTCAATGGTCACTATCTGCTGTGGGTTTACCATCATTCCAAAAAATATTTTCTTTTTGTGTTAATCAGAAAAAAACTAATGTATACAGGTTTAAAATAACACAAGGATGAGTAAATTATGAAAGAATTTTCATTTAACCTATAAAATTCCATCATTTTTTTATTCTTACTATGGGAGTCAATGGTCACTATCTGCTGTGGGTTTACTAACATTCCTCAAAATATTTTCTTTTGTGTTAATCAGAAAAAAATAATGCATACAGGTTTAAAACAACACAAGGATGAGTAAATTATGAAATAATTTTCATTTAACCTATAAAATTCCATCATTTTTTTATTCCTACTATGGGAGTCAATGGTCACTATCTGCTGTGGGTTTACCATCATTCCTCAAAATATTTTCTTTTGTGTTAATCAGAAAAAAACTAATGCATAAATGTTTAAAACAACACGAGGATGAGTAAATTATGAAAGAATTTTCATTGTACCTATAAAATTCCATCATTTTTTTATTCCTACTATGGGAGTCAATGGTCACTATCTGCTGTGGGTTTACCATCATTCCTCAAAATATTTAATTTTGTGTTAATCAGAAAAAAACTAATGCATACAGGTTTAAAACAACACGAGGATGAGTAAATTATGAAAGAATTTTCATTGAACCTATAAAATTCCATCATTTTTGTATTCTTACTATGGGAGTCAATGGTAACTTTCTGCTGTGGGTTTACCATCATTCCTCAAAATATTTTATTTTGTGTTAATCAGAAAAAAACTAATGCATACAGGTTTAAAACAACACAAGGATGAGTAAATTATGAAATAATTTTCATTTAACCTATAAAATTCCATCATTTTTTATTCCTACTATGGGAGTCAATGGTCACTATCTGCTGTGGGTTTACCATCATTCCAAAAAATATTTTCTTTTTGTGTTAATCAGAAAAAAACTAATGCGTACAGGTTTAAAACAACACAAGGATGAGTAAATTATGAAAGAATTTTCATTGTACCTATAAAATTCCATCATTTTTTTATTCCTACTATGGGAATCAATGGTCACTATCTGCTGTGGGTTTACCATCATTCCTAAAAATATTTTCTTTTTGTGTTAATCAGAAAAAAACTAATCCATACAGGTTTAAAACAACACAAGGATGAGTCAATTTTGAAAGAATTTTCATTGAACCTATAAAATTCCATCATTTTTTATTCCTACTATGGGAGTCAATGGTCACTATCGGCTGTGGGTTTACCATCATTTCAAAAAATATTTTCTTTTTGTGTTAATCAGAAAAAAACTAATGCATACAGGTTTAAAACAACACAAGGATGAGTAAATTATGAAAGAATTTTCATTGAACCTATAAAAATCCATCATTTTTTTAATCCTACTATGGGAGTCAATGGTAACTTTCTGCTGTGGGTTTACCATCATTCCTCAAAATATTTTCTTTTGTGTTAATCAGACAAAAACTAATGCATACAGGTTTAAAACAACACAAGGATGAGTAAATTATGAAATAATTTTCATTTAACCTATAAAATTCCATCATTTTTTTATTCCTACTATGGGAGTGAATGGTCACTATCTGCTGTGGGTTTACCATCATTCCTCAAAATATTTTCTTTTGTGTTAATCAGAAAAAAACTAATGCATACAGGTTTAAAACAACACAAGGATGAGTAAATTATGAAATAATTTTCATTTAACCTATAAAATTCCATCATTTTTTTATTCCTACTATGGGAGTCAATGGTCACTATCTGCTGTGGGTTTACCATCATTCCTCAAAATATTTTCTTTTGTGTTAATCAGAAAAAAACTAATGCATAAATGTTTAAAACAACACGAGGATGAGTAAATTATCAAAGAATTTTAATTGAACCTATAAAATTCCATCATTTTTTTATTCCTACTATGGGAGTCAATGCTCACTATCTGCTGTGGGTTTACCATCATTCCTCAAAATATTTTATTTTGTGTTAATCAGAAAAAAACTAATGCATACAGGTTTAAAACAACACAAGGATGAGTAAATTATGAAATAATTTTCATTTAACCTATAAAATTCCATCATTTTTTATTCCTACTATGGGAGTCAATGGTCACTATCTGCTGTGGGTTTACCATCATTCCAAAAAATATTTTCTTTTTGTGTTAATCAGAAAAAAACTAATGCATACAGGTTTAAAACAACACAAGGATGAGTAAATTATGAAAGAATTTTCATTGTACCTATAAAATTCCATCATTTTTTTATTCCTACTATGGGAATCAATGGTCACTATCTGCTGTGGGTTTACCATCATTCCTAAAAATATTTTCTTTTTGTGTTAATCAGAAAAAAACTAATCCATACAGGTTTAAAACAACACAAGGATGAGTCAATTTTGAAAGAATTTTCATTGAACCTATAAAATTCCATCATTTTTTATTCCTACTATGGGAGTCAATGGTCACTATCGGCTGTGGGTTTACCATCATTTCAAAAAATATTTTCTTTTTGTGTTAATCAGAAAAAAACTAATGCATACAGGTTTAAAACAACACAAGGATGAGTAAATTATGAAAGAATTTTCATTGAACCTATAAAAATCCATCATTTTTTTAATCCTACTATGGGAGTCAATGGTAACTTTCTGCTGTGGGTTTACCATCATTCCTCAAAATATTTTCTTTTGTGTTAATCAGACAAAAACTAATGCATACAGGTTTAAAACAACACAAGGATGAGTAAATTATGAAATAATTTTCATTTAACCTATAAAATTCCATCATTTTTTTATTCCTACTATGGGAGTGAATGGTCACTATCTGCTGTGGGTTTACCATCATTCCTCAAAATATTTTCTTTTGTGTTAATCAGAAAAAAACTAATGCATACAGGTTTAAAACAACACAAGGATGAGTAAATTATGAAATAATTTTCATTTAACCTATAAAATTCCATCATTTTTTTATTCCTACTATGGGAGTCAATGGTCACTATCTGCTGTGGGTTTACCATCATTCCTCAAAATATTTTCTTTTGTGTTAATCAGAAAAAAACTAATGCATAAATGTTTAAAACAACACGAGGATGAGTAAATTATCAAAGAATTTTAATTGAACCTATAAAATTCCATCATTTTTTTATTCCTACTATGGGAGTCAATGCTCACTATCTGCTGTGGGTTTACCATCATTCCTCAAAATATTTTATTTTGTGTTAATCAGAAAAAACTAATGTATACAGGTTTAAAACAACACAAGGATGAGTAAATTATTAAATAATTTTCATTGAACCTATAAAAATCCATCATTTTTTTAATCCTACTATGGGAGTCAATGGTAACTTTCTGCTGTGGGTTTACCATCATTCCTCAAAATATTTTATTTTGTGTTAATCAGAAAAAACTAATGTATACAGGTTTAAAACAACACAAGGATGAGTAAATTATTAAATAATTTTCATTGAACCTATAAAAATCCATCATTTTTTTAATCCTACTATGGGAGTCAATGGTAACTTTCTGCTGTGGGTTTACCATCATTCCTCAAAATATTTTATTTTGTGTAAATCAGAAAAAAACTAATGCATACAGGTTTAAAACAACACAAGGATGAGTAAATTATGAAATAATTTTCATGTAACCTATAAAATTCCATCATTTTTTTATTCCTACTATGGGAGTCAATGGTCACTATCTGCTGTGGGTTTACCATCATTCCTCAAAATATTTTATTTTGTGTTAATCAGAAAAAAATAATGTATACAGGTTTAAAATAACACAAGGATGAGTAAATTATGAAAGAATTTTCATTGAACCTATAAAATTCCATCATTTTTTTATTCTTACTATGGGAGTCAATGGTCACTATCTGCTGTGGGTTTACCATCATTCCAAAAAATATTTTCTTTTTGTGTTAATCAGAAAAAAACTAATGTATACAGGTTTAAAATAACACAAGGATGAGTAAATTATGAAAGAATTTTCATTGAACCTATAAAATTCCATCATTTTTTTATTCTTACTATGGGAGTCAATGGTCACTATCTGCTGTGGGTTTACTAACATTCCTCAAAATATTTTCTTTTGTGTTAATCAGAAAAAAACTAATGCATAAATGTTTAAAACAACACGAGGATGAGTAAATTATCAAAGAATTTTAATTGAACCTATAAAATTCCATCATTTTTTTATTCCTACTATGGGAGTCAATGCTCACTATCTGCTGTGGGTTTACCATCATTCCTCAAAATATTTTATTTTGTGTTAATCAGAAAAAACTAATGTATACAGGTTAAAAACAACACAAGGATGAGTAAATTATTAAATAATTTTCATTGAACCTATAAAAATCCATCATTTTTTTAATCCTACTATGGGAGTCAATGGTAACTTTCTGCTGTGGGTTTACCATCATTCCTCAAAATATTTTATTTTGTGTAAATCAGAAAAAAACTAATGCATACAGGTTTAAAACAACACAAGGATGAGTAAATTATGAAATAATTTTCATTTAACCTATAAAATTCCATCATTTTTTTATTCTTACTATGGGAGTCAATGGTCACTATCTGCTGTGGGTTTACTAACATTCCTCAAAATATTTTCTTTTGTGTTAATCAGAAAAAAATAATGCATACAGGTTTAAAACAACACAAGGATGAGTAAATTATGAAATAATTTTCATTTAACCTATAAAATTCCATCATTTTTTTATTCCTACTATGGGAGTCAATGGTCACTATCTGCTGTGGGTTTACCATCATTCCTCAAAATATTTTCTTTTGTGTTAATCAGAAAAAAACTAATGCATAAATGTTTAAAACAACACGAGGATGAGTAACTTATGAAAGAATTTTCATTGTACCTATAAAATTCCATCATTTTTTTATTCCTACTATGGGAGTCAATGGTCACTATCTGCTGTGGGTTTACCATCATTCCTCAAAATATTTAATTTTGTGTTAATCAGAAAAAAACTAATGCATACAGGTTTAAAACAACACGAGGATGAGTAAATTATGAAAGAATTTTCATTGAACCTATAAAATTCCATCATTTTTGTATTCTTACTATGGGAGTCAATGGTAACTTTCTGCTGTGGGTTTACCATCATTCCTCAAAATATTTTATTTTGTGTTAATCAGAAAAAAACTAATGCATACAGGTTTAAAACAACACAAGGATGAGTAAATTATGAAATAATTTTCATTTAACCTATAAAATTCCATCATTTTTTATTCCTACTATGGGAGTCAATGGTCACTATCTGCTGTGGGTTTACCATCATTCCAAAAAATATTTTCTTTTTGTGTTAATCAGAAAAAAACTAATGCATACAGGTTTAAAACAACACAAGGATGAGTAAATTATGAAAGAATTTTCATTGTACCTATAAAATTCCATCATTTTTTTATTCCTACTATGGGAATCAATGGTCACTATCTGCTGTGGGTTTACCATCATTCCTAAAAATATTTTCTTTTTGTGTTAATCAGAAAAAAACTAATCCATACAGGTTTAAAACAACACAAGGATGAGTCAATTTTGAAAGAATTTTCATTGAACCTATAAAATTCCATCATTTTTTATTCCTACTATGGGAGTCAATGGTCACTATCGGCTGTGGGTTTACCATCATTTCAAAAAATATTTTCTTTTTGTGTTAATCAGAAAAAAACTAATGCATACAGGTTTAAAACAACACAAGGATGAGTAAATTATGAAAGAATTTTCATTGAACCTATAAAAATCCATCATTTTTTTAATCCTACTATGGGAGTCAATGGTAACTTTCTGCTGTGGGTTTACCATCATTCCTCAAAATATTTTCTTTTGTGTTAATCAGACAAAAACTAATGCATACAGGTTTAAAACAACACAAGGATGAGTAAATTATGAAATAATTTTCATTTAACCTATAAAATTCCATCATTTTTTTATTCCTACTATGGGAGTGAATGGTCACTATCTGCTGTGGGTTTACCATCATTCCTCAAAATATTTTCTTTTGTGTTAATCAGAAAAAAACTAATGCATACAGGTTTAAAACAACACAAGGATGAGTAAATTATGAAATAATTTTCATTTAACCTATAAAATTCCATCATTTTTTTCTTCCTACTATGGGAGTCAATGGTCACTATCTGCTGTGGGTTTACCATCATTCCTCAAAATATTTTCTTTTGTGTTAATCAGAAAAAAACTAATGCATAAATGTTTAAAACAACACAAGGATGAGTAAATTATGAAAGAATTTTCATTGTACCTATAAAATTCCATCATTTTTGTATTCCTACTATGGGAGTCAATGGTCACTATCTGCTGTGGGTTTACCATCATTCCTCAAAATATTTTATTTTGTGTTAATCAGAAAAAAATAATGCATACAGGTTTAAAACAACACGAGGATGAGTAAATTTTGAAAGAATTTTAATTGAACCTATAAAATTCCATCATTTTTTATTCCTACTATGGGAGTCAATGGTCACTATCTGCTGTGGGTTTACCATCATTCCTCAAAATATTTTATTTTGTGTTAATCAGAAAAAAATAATGTATACAGGTTAAAAATAACACAAGGATGAGTAAATTATGAAAGAATTTTCATTGAACCTATAAAATTCCATCATTTTTTTATTCTTACTATGGGAGTCAATGGTCACTATCTGCTGTGGGTTTACCATCATTCCAAAAAATATTTTCTTTTTGTGTTAATCAGAAAAAAACTAATGTATACAGGTTTAAAATAACACAAGGATGAGTAAATTATGAAAGAATTTTCATTGAACCTATAAAATTCCATCATTTTTTTATTCTTACTATGGGAGTCAATGGTCACTATCTGCTGTGGGTTTACTAACATTCCTCAAAATATTTTCTTTTGTGTTAATCAGAAAAAAACTAATGCATAAATGTTTAAAACAACACGAGGATGAGTAAATTATCAAAGAATTTTCATTGAACCTATAAAATTCCATCATTTTTTTATTCCTACTATGGGAGTCAATGGTCACTATCTGCTGTGGGTTTACCATCATTCCTAAAAATATTTTCTTTTTGTGTTAATCAGAAAAAAACTAATGCATACAGGTTTAAAACAACACAAGGATGAGTAAATTATGAAAGAATTTTCATTGAACCTATAAAATTCCATCATTTTTTTATTCCTACTATGGGAGTCAATGGTCACTATCTGCTGTGGGTTTACCATCATTCCTCAAAATATTTTCTTTTGTGTTAATCAGAAAAAAACTAATGCATACAGGTTTAAAACAACACGAGGATGAGTAAATTATGAAAGAATTTTCATTGAACCTATAAAATTCCATCATTTTTTAATTCCTACTATGGGAGTCAATGGTCACTATCTGCTGTGGGTTTACCATCATTCCTCAAAATATTTTATTTTGTGTTAATCAGAAAAAACTAATGTATACAGGTTTAAAATAACACAAGGATGAGTAAATTATGAAAGAATTTTCATTGAACCTATAAAATTCCATCATTTTTTTATTCTTACTATGGGAGTCAATGGTCACTATCTGCTGTGGGTTTACTAACATTCCTCAAAATATTTTCTTTTGTGTTAATCAGAAAAAAACTAATGCATAAATGTTTAAAACAACACGAGGATGAGTAAATTATCAAAGAATTTTAATTGAACCTATAAAATTCCATCATTTTTTTATTCCTACTATGGGAGTCAATGCTCACTATCTGCTGTGGGTTTACCATCATTCCTCAAAATATTTTATTTTGTGTTAATCAGAAAAAACTAATGTATACAGGTTTAAAACAACACAAGGATGAGTAAATTATTAAATAATTTTCATTGAACCTATAAAAATCCATCATTTTTTTAATCCTACTATGGGAGTCAATGGTAACTTTCTGCTGTGGGTTTACCATCATTCCTCAAAATATTTTATTTTGTGTAAATCAGAAAAAAACTAATGCATACAGGTTTAAAACAACACAAGGATGAGTAAATTATGAAATAATTTTCATGTAACCTATAAAATTCCATCATTTTTTTATTCCTACTATGGGAGTCAATGGTCACTATCTGCTGTGGGTTTACCATCATTCCTCAAAATATTTTATTTTGTGTTAATCAGAAAAAAATAATGTATACAGGTTTAAAATAACACAAGGATGAGTAAATTATGAAAGAATTTTCATTGAACCTATAAAATTCCATCATTTTTTTATTCTTACTATGGGAGTCAATGGTCACTATCTGCTGTGGGTTTACCATCATTCCAAAAAATATTTTCTTTTTGTGTTAATCAGAAAAAAACTAATGTATACAGGTTTAAAATAACACAAGGATGAGTAAATTATGAAAGAATTTTCATTTAACCTATAAAATTCCATCATTTTTTTATTCTTACTATGGGAGTCAATGGTCACTATCTGCTGTGGGTTTACTAACATTCCTCAAAATATTTTCTTTTGTGTTAATCAGAAAAAAATAATGCATACAGGTTTAAAACAACACAAGGATGAGTAAATTATGAAATAATTTTCATTTAACCTATAAAATTCCATCATTTTTTTATTCCTACTATGGGAGTCAATGGTCACTATCTGCTGTGGGTTTACCATCATTCCTCAAAATATTTTCTTTTGTGTTAATCAGAAAAAAACTAATGCATAAATGTTTAAAACAACACGAGGATGAGTAAATTATGAAAGAATTTTCATTGTACCTATAAAATTCCATCATTTTTTTATTCCTACTATGGGAGTCAATGGTCACTATCTGCTGTGGGTTTACCATCATTCCTCAAAATATTTAATTTTGTGTTAATCAGAAAAAAACTAATGCATACAGGTTTAAAACAACACGAGGATGAGTAAATTATGAAAGAATTTTCATTGAACCTATAAAATTCCATCATTTTTTTATTCCTACTATGGGAGTCAATGGTCACTATCTGCTGTGGGTTTACCATCATTCCTCAAAATATTTTCTTTTGTGTTAATCAGAAAAAAACTAATGCATAAATGTTTAAAACAACACGAGGATGAGTAAATTATGAAAGAATTTTCATTGTACCTATAAAATTCCATCATTTTTTTATTCCTACTATGGGAGTCAATGGTCACTATCTGCTGTGGGTTTACCATCATTCCTCAAAATATTTAATTTTGTGTTAATCAGAAAAAAACTAATGCATACAGGTTTAAAACAACACGAGGATGAGTAAATTATGAAAGAATTTTCATTGAACCTATAAAATTCCATCATTTTTGTATTCTTACTATGGGAGTCAATGGTAACTTTCTGCTGTGGGTTTACCATCATTCCTCAAAATATTTTATTTTGTGTTAATCAGAAAAAAACTAATGCATACAGGTTTAAAACAACACAAGGATGAGTAAATTATGAAATAATTTTCATTTAACCTATAAAATTCCATCATTTTTTTATTCCTACTATGGGAGTCAATGGTCACTATCTGCTGTGGGTTTACCATCATTCCAAAAAATATTTTCTTTTTGTGTTAATCAGAAAAAAACTAATGCATACAGGTTTAAAACAACACAAGGATGAGTAAATTATGAAAGAATTTTCATTGTACCTATAAAATTCCATCATTTTTTTATTCCTACTATGGGAATCAATGGTCACTATCTGCTGTGGGTTTACCATCATTCCTAAAAATATTTTCTTTTTGTGTTAATCAGAAAAAAACTAATCCATACAGGTTTAAAACAACACAAGGATGAGTCAATTTTGAAAGAATTTTCATTGAACCTATAAAATCCCATCATTTTTTATTCCTACTATGGGAGTCAATGGTCACTATCGGCTGTGGGTTTACCATCATTTCAAAAAATATTTTCTTTTTGTGTTAATCAGAAAAAAACTAATGCATACAGGTTTAAAACAACACAAGGATGAGTAAATTATGAAAGAATTTTCATTGAACCTATAAAAATCCATCATTTTTTTAATCCTACTATGGGAGTCAATGGTAACTTTCTGCTGTGGGTTTACCATCATTCCTCAAAATATTTTCTTTTGTGTTAATCAGACAAAAACTAATGCATACAGGTTTAAAACAACACAAGGATGAGTAAATTATGAAATAATTTTCATTTAACCTATAAAATTCCATCATTTTTTTATTCCTACTATGGGAGTGAATGGTCACTATCTGCTGTGGGTTTACCATCATTCCTCAAAATATTTTCTTTTGTGTTAATCAGAAAAAAACTAATGCATACAGGTTTAAAACAACACAAGCATGAGTAAATTATGAAATAATTTTCATTTAACCTATAAAATTCCATCATTTTTTTATTCCTACTATGGGAGTCAATGGTCACTATCTGCTGTGGGTTTACCATCATTCCTCAAAATATTTTCTTTTGTGTTAATCAGAAAAAAACTAATGCATAAATGTTTAAAACAACACAAGGATGAGTAAATTATGAAAGAATTTTCATTGTACCTATAAAATTCCATCATTTTTGTATTCCTACTATGGGAGTCAATGGTCACTATCTGCTGTGGGTTTACCATCATTCCTCAAAATATTTTATTTTGTGTTAATCAGAAAAAAACTAATGCATACAGGTTTAAAACAACACGAGGATGAGTAAATTATGAAAGAATTTTCATTGAACCTATAAAATTCCATCATTTTTTTATTCCTACTATGGGAGTCAATGCTCACTATCTGCTGTGGGTTTACCATCATTCCTCAAAATATTTTATTTTGTGTTAATCAGAAAAAACTAATGTATACAGGTTTAATATAACACAAGGATGAGTAAATTATGAAAGAATTTTCATTGAACCTATAAAATTCCATCATTTTTTTATTCTTACTATGGGAGTCAATGGTAACTTTCTGCTGTGGGTTTACCATCATTCCTCAAAATATTTTATTTTGTGTTAATCAGAAAAAAACTAATGCATACAGGTTTAAAACAACACGAGGATGAGTAAATTATCAAAGAATTTTCATTGAACCTATAAAATTCCATCATTTTTTTATTCCTACTATGGGAGTCAATGGTCACTATCTGCTGTGGGTTTACCATCATTCCTAAAAATATTTTCTTTTTGTGTTAATCAGAAAAAAAACTAATGCATACAGGTTTAAAACAACACAAGGATGAGTAAATTATGAAAGAATTTTCATTGAACCTATAAAATTCCATCATTTTTTTATTTCTACTATGGGAGTCAATGGTCACTATCTGCTGTGGGTTTACCATCATTCCTCAAAATATTTACTTTTGTGTTAATCAGAAAAAAACTAATGCATACAGGTTTAAAACAACAAAAGGATGAGTAAATTATTAAATAATTTTCATTGAACCTATAAAAATCCATCATTTTTTTAATCCTACTATGGGAGTCAATGGTAACTTTCTGCTGTGGGTTTACCATCATTCCTCAAAATATTTTATTTTGTGTTAATCAGAAAAAAACTAATGCATACAGGTTTAAAATAACACAAGGATGAGTAAATTATGAAAGAATTTTCATTGAACCTATAAAATTCCATCATTTTTTTATTCCTACTATGGGAGTCAATGGTCACTATCTGCTGTGGGTTTACCATCATTCCTCAAAATATTTTCTTTTGTGTTAATCAGAAAAAAACTAATGCATAAATGTTTAAAACAACACGAGGATGAGTAAATTATGAAAGAATTTTCATTTAACCTATAAAATTCCATCATTTTTTTATTCCTACTATGGGAGTCAATGGTCACTATCTGCTGTGGGTTTACCATCATTCCTCAAAATATTTTCTTTTGTGTTAATCAGAAAAAAACTAATGCATAAATGTTTAAAACAACACGAGGATGAGTAAATTATGAAAGAATTTTCATTGTACCTATAAAATTCCATCATTTTTTTATTCCTACTATGGGAGTCAATGGTCACTATCTGCTGTGGGTTTACCATCATTCCTCAAAATATTTTCTTTTGTGTTAATCAGAAAAAAACTAATGCATAAATGTTTAAAACAACACGAGGATGAGTAAATTATGAAAGAATTTTCATTGTACCTATAAAATTCCATCATTTTTTTATTCCTACTATGGGAGTCAATGGTCACTATCTGCTGTGGGTTTACCATCATTCCTCAAAATATTTAATTTTGTGTTAATCAGAAAAAACTAATGCATACAGGTTTAAAACAACACGAGGATGAGTAAATTTTGAAAGAATTTTCATTGAACCTATAAAATTCCATCATTTTTTATTCCTACTATGGGAGTCAATGGTCACTATCTGCTGTGGGTTTACCATCATTCCTCAAAATATTTTATTTTGTGTTAATCAGAAAAAAATAATGTATACAGGTTTAAAATAACACAAGGATGAGTAAATTATGAAAGAATTTTCATTGAACCTATAAAATTCCATCATTTTTTTATTCTTACTATGGGAGTCAATGGTCACTATCTGCTGTGGGTTTACCATCATTCCAAAAAATATTTTCTTTTTGTGTTAATCAGAAAAAAACTAATGTATACAGGTTTAAAATAACACAAGGATGAGTAAATTATGAAAGAATTTTCATTGAACCTATAAAATTCCATCATTTTTTTATTCTTACTATGGGAGTCAATGGTCACTATCTGCTGTGGGTTTACTAACATTCCTCAAAATATTTTCTTTTGTGTTAATCAGAAAAAAACTAATGCATAAATGTTTAAAACAACACGAGGATGAGTAAATTATCAAAGAATTTTCATTGAACCTATAAAATTCCATCATTTTTTTATTCCTACTATGGGAGTCAATGGTCACTATCTGCTGTGGGTTTACCATCATTCCTAAAAATATTTTCTTTTTGTGTTAATCAGAAAAAAAACTAATGCATACAGGTTTAAAACAACACAAGGATGAGTAAATTATGAAAGAATTTTCATTGAACCTATAAAATTCCATCATTTTTTTATTCCTACTATGGGAGTCAATGGTCACTATCTGCTGTGGGTTTACCATCATTCCTCAAAATATTTTCTTTTGTGTTAATCAGAAAAAAACTAATGCATACAGGTTTAAAACAACACGAGGATGAGTAAATTATGAAAGAATTTTCATTGAACCTATAAAATTCCATCATTTTTTAATTCCTACTATGGGAGTCAATGGTCACTATCTGCTGTGGGTTTACCATCATTCCTCAAAATATTTTATTTTGTGTTAATCAGAAAAAACTAATGTATACAGTTTTAAAATAACACAAGGATGAGTAAATTATGAAAGAATTTTCATTGAACCTATAAAATTCCATCATTTTTTTATTCTTACTATGGGAGTCAATGGTCACTATCTGCTGTGGGTTTACTAACATTCCTCAAAATATTTTCTTTTGTGTTAATCAGAAAAAAACTAATGCATAAATGTTTAAAACAACACGAGGATGAGTAAATTATCAAAGAATTTTAATTGAACCTATAAAATTCCATCATTTTTTTATTCCTACTATGGGAGTCAATGCTCACTATCTGCTGTGGGTTTACCATCATTCCTCAAAATATTTTATTTTGTGTTAATCAGAAAAAACTAATGTATACAGGTTTAAAACAACACAAAGATGAGTAAATTATTAAATAATTTTCATTGAACCTATAAAAATCCATCATTTTTTTAATCCTACTATGGGAGTCAATGGTAACTTTCTGCTGTGGGTTTACCATCATTCCTCAAAATATTTTATTTTGTGTAAATCAGAAAAAAACTAATGCATACAGGTTTAAAACAACACAAGGATGAGTAAATTATGAAATAATTTTCATTTAACCTATAAAATTCCATCATTTTTTATTCCTACTATGGGAGTCAATGGTCACTATCTGCTGTGGGTTTACCATCATTCCTCAAAATATTTTATTTTGTGTTAATCAGCAAAAACTAATGTATACAGGTTTAAAATAACACAAGGATGAGTAAATTATGAAAGAATTTTCATTGAACCTATAAAATTCCATCATTTTTTTATTCTTACTATGGGAGTCAATGGTCACTATCTGCTGTGGGTTTACTAACATTCCTCAAAATATTTTCTTTTGTGTTAATCAGAAAAAAATAATGCATACAGGTTTAAAACAACACAAGGATGAGTAAATTATGAAATAATTTTCATTTAACCTATAAAATTCCATCATTTTTTTATTCCTACTATGGGAGTCAATGGTCACTATCTGCTGTGGGTTTACCATCATTCCTCAAAATATTTTCTTTTGTGTTAATCAGAAAAAAACTAATGCATAAATGTTTAAAACAACACGAGGATGAGTAAATTATGAAAGAATTTTCATTGTACCTATAAAATTCCATCATTTTTTTATTCCTACTATGGGAGTCAATGGTCACTATCTGCTGTGGGTTTACCATCATTCCTCAATATATTTAATTTTGTGTTAATCAGAAAAAAACTAATGCATACAGGTTTAAAACAACACGAGGATGAGTAAATTATGAAAGAATTTTCATTGAACCTATAAAATTCCATCATTTTTGTATTCTTACTATGGGAGTCAATGGTAACTTTCTGCTGTGGGTTTACCATCATTCCTCAAAATATTTTATTTTGTGTTAATCAGAAAAAAACTAATGCATACAGGTTTAAAACAACACAAGGATGAGTAAATTATGAAATAATTTTCATTTAACCTATAAAATTCCTTCATTTTTTTATTCCTACTATGGGAGTCAATGGTCACTATCTGCTGTGGGTTTACCATCATTCCAAAAAATATTTTCTTTTTGTGTTAATCAGAAAAAAACTAATGCATACAGGTTTAAAACAACACAAGGATGAGTAAATTATGAAAGAATTTTCATTGTACCTATAAAATTCCATCATTTTTTTATTCCTACTATGGGAATCAATGGTCACTATCTGCTGTGGGTTTACCATCATTCCTAAAAATATTTTCTTTTTGTGTTAATCAGAAAAAAACTAATCCATACAGGTTTAAAACAACACAAGGATGAGTCAATTTTGAAAGAATTTTCATTGAACCTATAAAATTCCATCATTTTTTATACCTACTATGGGAGTCAATGGTCACTATCGGCTGTGGGTTTACCATCATTTCAAAAAATATTTTCTTTTTGTGTTAATCAGAAAAAAACTAATGCATACAGGTTTAAAACAACACAAGGATGAGTAAATTATGAAAGAATTTTCATTGAACCTATAAAAATCCATCATTTTTTTAATCCTACTATGGGAGTCAATGGTAACTTTCTGCTGTGGGTTTACCATCATTCCTCAAAATATTTTATTTTGTGTTAATCAGACAAAAACTAATGCATACAGGTTTAAAACAACACAAGGATGAGTAAATTATGAAATAATTTTCATTTAACCTATAAAATTCCATCATTTTTTTATTCCTACTATGGGAGTGAATGGTCACTATCTGCTGTGGGTTTACCATCATTCCTCAAAATATTTTCTTTTGTGTTAATCAGAAAAAAACTAATGCATACAGGTTTAAAACAACACGAGGATGAGTAAATTATGAAAGAATTTTCATTGAACCTATAAAATTCCATCATTTTTTAATTCCTACTATGGGAGTCAATGGTCACTATCTGCTGTGGGTTTACCATCATTCCTCAAAATATTTTATTTTGTGTTAATCAGAAAAAACTAATGTATACAGGTTTAAAATAACACAAGGATGAGTAAATTATGAAAGAATTTTCATTGAACCTATAAAATTCCATCATTTTTTTATTCTTACTATGGGAGTCAATTATGGAAGAAAAATAATGACAAAAGTTTTTGAATTAAAATAGCCTGTTGAATTGTACTACCTGAAAAAAAATGCATTGTATTAACCGTACTTGAATTTTAATGCATTGTATTTTTATGTTTTTGAATTAAAACAGCCTGTTGAATTGTACTACCTGAAAAAAAATGCTTTGTATTAACCGTGCTTGAATTTTAATGCATTGTATTTTTAGGTTTTGCATTTTTAAGGGCTGAAATTCAACATGCGTGTATATTTTCTGTATTAAAAATTCAATAGTCCACATTCACCTTTTAGATTTCACTTTAAAATATTCGGTCTGTTTAAAAATACAACGTAAAATATTCAGCAGGCACGTTTCAGTCCATTTAAATTCGCGTCCAAAAATTCAAGTCCAAAAATTCAGTCGTACAGATTTCAACATTTAACATCCGGGAACTGCAGGAAAAGCAGTAGAGTACCGAGTATAATCTCATCTGCTGTTAATCGATCTGGCCAGCAGGTGGTGCACGTGTTCGCCAAAACTTTGTACATGTAAGATGATTTATCCACTGCAGTGATGAATGTTGGCTTTTATGTTCAGTTTTAGTAGAACAACTGTAATACACTCATACAGAGAGTGTATTGTTTGGTTATGTTATTGACAGGATACTAAACGGTTTTTAAATGCCATATAAATTAAATAGGGCCTTTCTGCCTGCTATTGGCTTCGTTTCTCAAAAGCTAAGTTGATTGTAGATTTTATTGGTGGCAATCTACCATCTTCTTATGCCTACGAGAAACGGACACGTTTTTGTAATTCTTCACCTCAGTTTATAAACCATACTCGGATTATTGAACTGTTCAAGTTACAAATCGTGCGCGCGGATTAATAAACCATACGCACAATTAAACAATCAGTGCTCTCAGATTTTCAATCCATATCCACAAATTCATAAACAATAAATAAACAGTGCACACGCTTTCGCAATGGTTTTGCAAACTGAGTCCACTACCGCAGAGGTCCCCATACACCGGGTCGTGGACAAGTTGCCACCGGTCGCAAGAACATCCTGAAAAAATGTGTATAATAGCTACGTTATAGTTTAATCAGGTGTTTTGTCCTTTACGAGCCGACTTCAAATAACATATCAATCCACTTCTATACAGGGCCGTGCTCACTCTTTTTCTTTGTCTCTCTCTCTCTCTCTCGCTCGCTCTACCAGCGCATCGGCGATCACATTGCTGTCATTAAGGCCGTAGCCAAGATTTTTCAAATACCGAGGACAACCCCTACATTTTTTTTATTATTTATATTTTTTCCATATTACAGAATAATAATAAACACGTCCAAACTACAATAGCACAAATGTAACTGTGTCTGTGAGAATTTTTGTTGGTGACTAAAAGCATCCAAAAAAATCAATGGTTACATTTCATCATCTGAAGTCACCCTTTCAGTGGCGGATGCAGAACATGACATATGGGTGGGCATGGATTAAGTCCGGGTGGACCTGAATCTATGGGTGTCACTTTTGAAGAAACTATAACAAGTCTATAAAATTCGTCAAAACTTCAGGAATCACAAGCGTATTGGTGAGAACACCCGAACTGCACGTCACATTTTTGACATTATTGATATACTTTAAATTGTAATGCAACATGACATTAATTAAGCCTTTTTGGTTAAAAAAAATATTGGGCTGTCATATAGCCTACAAAAAAGAACCTGCACACAGTGACAAGAAATATAAATGAACACAAAAAACCTAATACTTTTTAAAATAGCCTATTAAAACTGTTTAAATAAATTAAGCTACTAAATGCTTAAAATGAAGCTTCACTCTGAGCGAACACATACCTTGACGAAGGCTATTTGCCAATACGTTGGTTATAATAAATAATTTTTGCAAGTGAGTGTGCAGTCACTATTTTGTGTTATAAAATAAAGCTTCTAACATCATATTCTCTTCATACAAATCACTAAAAATATATTTTCGTTCTCACATATTTAAGTTAACTTACTAAATAAAGAAAGAAAAAGGGAATTGCTAGAATAATGTTTGACTCTGAGGTTAAACGAAATGACAAATAAATAAACATTTAATATACTTTTTGATGACCATAAGAAGCGGGTACTCGTAAAGAGCGGAGCCGAGGAGCGCGCATTTCAGACGTGAACACGAAAGGAATAATGGGTTTAGTTATGCTTTCACTTCATTTCCTGACAGTTTCACTTGTTAGTGGGGATAGTAATAACTAACAAGATGACACCGAATTACATACAATATAATTACCTAACTAAATCTGAGAGAATGCAAACCCATTACAATATTTTTTCCTCCGACGGGCAGGGCGCAGATACATCTTTATAGCCCGACAGGAATTCGCCATAGCCCCGGGACAGTTAGACATGGATACAACTTCATATGGTGTATTTTACCTATTGCATGTTATGTTAAAAACAGTAAAATTATAAGTAAGCCTGATAACTATTTAAAAACTATTATAAAGAAGTTGAATGTTGCGTTATATGGTTCTAATGAAAAAAATATTCCCGAGCAGCTTTCAGCCATGATCACTTTGAGAACTTTTTTTTGCAAGCAAGTGGAAAACGTATTTTGAATAACAATACGTTATAAATATGTGCTGCGCGCTTTCCTCTCAATAACATAAACACACAACAAATATGACAGCGGGGTAAAAAATAGAAAGGAAACATCTGATCACAGTGATGTTGTTTGATAGCCTACCAGCTCTCTAACTCAGCACTAAGTCACGCCATGTTTATTGCTACACTTTATACAATATAGTCTATTGCTTTTAGCAACAAATAGCCTATCATAACAACCTATAAGCCTACTGTGTAATTGAGACATTCATTTAAGAAATGCATTAAAAGCAGAAAGAATAGGCTGCGGAAATATAGTGGGTTCACTATAATCCACACCACAGACGTTCTTGGTTTGCTTCTTATTTATTAAATCGAGGCAATTGTTTGATTAAACATTGATTAATATTAAGATACAATTTATACAAAACGAAATTCACTTTAAAGAAAGTCTTTCTACAAAACAAACCTATGCAGGGCTCGCAAAATCGCTACCCCGACGTCCCGAGTATTATTTATTTTTCATTTCTGATTGGGCGGGCCAGCTGTCAATCATAGCCATAGCTCCGCGCCTGCCTGCAATTAGTTTCATTTGCGATATCAAATGAATGTCTTCATTTTATTCATAAAGTCATACCTTTGCAATTCTTTGATCGATTGTGTTTTAGAAGTACTGTATGCTTGAACTCTAATGACAGCAATGTGATCGCCGATGCGCTGGTAGAGAGAGAGAGAGAGAGAGAGAGAGAAAGAAAAAGAGAGCGCGCGGCCCTGTATAGAAGTGGATTGATATGTTATTTGAAGTCGGCTCGTAAAGGACAAAACACCTGATTAAACTATTACGTAGCTATTATACACATTTTTTCCGGATGTTCTTGCGACCGGTGGCAACTTGTCCACGACCCGGTGGTTGGGGACCTCTGCGGTAGTGGACTCAGTTTGCAAAACCATTGCGAAAGCGTGTGCACTGTTTATTTATTGTTTATGAATTTGTGGATATGGATTGAAAATCTGAGAGCACTGATTGTTTAATTGTGCGTATGGTTTATTAATCCGCGCGCACAATTTGTAACTTGAACAGTTCAATAATCCGAGTATGGTTTATAAACTGAGGTGAAGAATTACAAAAACGTGTCTGTTTCTCGTAGGCATAAGAAGATGGTAGATTGCCACCAATAAAATCTACAATCAACTTAGCTTTTGAGAAACGAAGCCAATAGCAGGCAGAAAGGCCCTATTTAATTTATATGGCATTTAAAAACCGTTTAGTATCCTGTCAATAACATAACCAAACAATACACTCTCTGTATGAGTGTATTACAGTTGTTCTACTAAAACTGAACATAAAAGCCAACATTCATCACTGCAGTGGATAAATCATCTTACATGTACAAAGTTTTGGCGAACACGTGCACCACCTGCTGGCCAGATCGATTAACAGCAGATGAGATTATACTCGGTACTCTACTGCTTTTCCTGCAGTTCCCGGATGTTAAATGTTGAAATCTGTACGACTGAATTTTTGGACTTGAATTTTTGGACGCGAATTTAAATGGACTGAAACTTGCCTGCTGAATATTTTACGTTGTATTTTTAAACAGACCGAATATTTTAAAGTGAAATCTAAAAGGTGAATGTGGACTATTGAATTTTTAATACAGAAAATATACACGCATGTTGAATTTCAGCCCTTAAAAATGCAAAACCTAAAAATACAATGCATTAAAATTCAAGCACGGTTAATACAATGCATTTTTTTTCAGGTAGTACAATTCAACAGGCTGTTTTAATTCAAAAACATAAAAATACAATGCATTTAAATTCAAGTACGGTTAATACAATGCATTTTTTTTCAGGTAGTACAATTCAACAGGCTATTTTAATTCAAAAACTTTTGTCATTATTTTTCTTCCATAGTCAATGGTCACTATCTGCTGTGGGTTTACTAACATTCCTCAAAATATTTTCTTTTGTGTTAATCAGAAAAAAACTAATGCATAAATGTTTAAAACAACACGAGGATGAGTAAATTATCAAAGAATTTTAATTGAACCTATAAAATTCCATCATTTTTTTATTCCTACTATGGGAGTCAATGCTCACTATCTGCTGTGGGTTTACCATCATTCCTCAAAATATTTTATTTTGTGTTAATCAGAAAAAACTAATGTATACAGGTTTAAAACAACACAAGGATGAGTAAATTATTAAATAATTTTCATTGAACCTATAAAAATCCATCATTTTTTTAATCCTACTATGGGAGTCAATGGTAACTTTCTGCTGTGGGTTTACCATCATTCCTCAAAATATTTTATTTTGTGTAAATCAGAAAAAAACTAATGCATACAGGTTTAAAACAACACAAGGATGAGTAAATTATGAAATAATTTTCATTTAACCTATAAAATTCCATCATTTTTTTATTCCTACTATGGGAGTCAATGGTCACTATCTGCTGTGGGTTTACCATCATTCCTCAAAATATTTTATTTTGTGTTAATCAGCAAAAACTAATGTATACAGGTTTAAAATAACACAAGGATGAGTAAATTATGAAAGAATTTTCATTGAACCTATAAAATTCCATCATTTTTTTATTCTTACTATGGGAGTCAATGGTCACTATCTGCTGTGGGTTTACTAACATTCCTCAAAATATTTTCTTTTGTGTTAATCAGAAAAAAATAATGCATACAGGTTTAAAACAACACAAGGATGAGTAAATTATGAAATAATTTTCATTTAACCTATAAAATTCCATAATTTTTTTATTCCTACTATGGGAGTCAATGGTCACTATCTGCTGTGGGTTTACCATCATTTCTCAAAATATTTTCTTTTGTGTTAATCAGAAAAAAACTAATGCATAAATGTTTAAAACAACACGAGGATGAGTAAATTATGAAAGAATTTTCATTGTACCTATAAAATTCCATCATTTTTTTATTCCTACTATGGGAGTCAATGGTCACTATCTGCTGTGGGTTTACCATCATTCCTCAAAATATTTAATTTTGTGTTAATCAGAAAAAAACTAATGCATACAGGTTTAAAACAACACGAGGATGAGTAAATTATGAAAGAATTTTCATTGAACCTATAAAATTCCATCATTTTTGTATTCTTACTATGGGAGCAGGCTCGGACTGATAATCTGTACAACCGGGCAAATGCCCGGTGGGCCGCTCGACATGTGGGCCGGTGGCCTCTGAGATTTTTTTTTTCATGCCAAAATGTTTAAGTTATTTATTTCCGGCCCGTCATGTATAAATGCAGTTGCATTTGGCTTTGGGGGCGGGTGATAGGAAAATATTTTCGGCATCTTCATGACAGGTTCAGTGTGTGTTACGATCGCGCACCCATGCCCCACCCCTCAAATGGATTTGTCCAAGCAGCCGCTGGGTTTATGTGGAAATATACAGTGATGAAAGCGCATCATTTAGCCTTGCACTTAAGAAAAATCATTATGGACAACAGAGGCTCCAAAAAGAAGAAATGGGGAGCGGAGAAGATCCGCGAGAAAAAGTCGCCCAGGTATATTAACAACCGCCCAAATATATCTGGCATAACTTTTTTTTGTTCTTCCGTAATAATGACACTATTTGATAATGACATTTGAGTGCGAGCACGTGTCTCTTCCAACGAGTTCTGTATGTGTTCGCGTGCTCTCTGTTTCTCTATGAATTGGCTGTGAGCCGAGGCAAGTTCAGTGTCACGTTGTGTCCATGTTTCTGAACTTGAGCAGAGTTGTATGCATTAGAGGTCTTCACAGAGGACCCGTACAGTTCCGGGTCTATGTTTTAAAGGGGCAGTTGGGTCTGGGTCGGTCCCAGTTTAATTATGCTACTTCGGGTCCTGGGTCTGATCGACCAGTCGGCGCTAATGCGTTAAAGCTCTGGTTTCTATGGCTATAACAACTGGCTCTTGTTTTGAACGAAATTTCGTTATATAGTCACGTATTTTTTTGATTCTTTTTTCGTGCTATTATCACGAAATTTCGTGTTTTTTCGTGATCGTATAACGAATTCCTGTTTTCGTGTGATTATCACGTATTGGTTACTCAACTGTTTTGTCCTATTTTCTTACCATTGTCGCTTCGGTTTAGGGTTAGATTTACATAAAATGACATCCCTAACCAAACCCAACTCTAACCCCAACGTCAGGCGACATATAAAAAAATAAATCAGAAAAAATAGTATAAACCAATATATAAAGTGACATTTTAATGCAAGCACCAAATCTAACCCTAAACCGAAGCGACAATGGTTTAAAAATAGGAAAAAGCAGTTGAGTAACCAATACGTGATAATCACACGAAAACAGGAATTCGTTATACGATCACGAAAAAACACGAAATTTCGTGATAATAGCACGAAAAAAGAATCAAAAAAAATACGTGACTATATCACGAAACTTTGTGAGACTGGGTAGGAAAGTCACAATGCACTTTCTTTCTTATATTTTTATAAATATTATTAATTAACCATCTTTGCTTTCTGAGCAAACATTTTAGATATAAGAGATGGTAATATTTTAATCTGCAAGAGAGAAATAGAAAGAGATGCACTTTTACTGCTTCTGCTCTATCTAATATAAAGTGAAGAAAGCTACATAAACCATTATAACACCGGTCACATTTATAATCTATAGACCTATTTATAATCTATAGACCTGCACTGTCTATCATTAATATACTTTACATATTATTGTATTCAATAGAGTTTGATAAAAGGGGTCATCTACACAAGTATTGCTTCATATAACAGTGCAAAAATAGTAAAGTGTTTTTGTGGTGCTTCGACAAACAGTGTCAGCTTTGTTCATGGCAAAGAGAGTTTGAGGTGGTTGAATTTTAACTATACTGTGAAATTAATATAAATGTTTAATAAATCAAAGCATTGGGTTAGAGGGGCGATTTTGGTATCGGTGGGCTTGTGTGTGGAGTGGGGGGGGGGGTGTCGTCGGTCCAGTGGTGGGCCGTTCCACGAGGAAATTGCCAGGGCCGAATTTTGTTCCCAGTCCGACCCTGTATGGGAGTCAATGGTAACTTTCTGCTGTGGGTTTACCATCATTCCTCAAAATATTTTATTTTGTGTTAATCAGAAAAAAACTAATGCATACAGGTTTAAAACAACACAAGGATGAGTAAATTATGAAATAATTTTCATTTAACCTATAAAATTCCATCATTTTTTTATTCCTACTATGGGAGTCAATGGTCACTATCTGCTGTGGGTTTACCATCATTCCAAAAAATATTTTCTTTTTGTGTTAATCAGAAAAAAACTAATGCATACAGGTTTAAAACAACACAAGGATGAGTAAATTATGAAATAATTTTCATTGAACCTATAAAAATCCATCATTTTTTTAATCCTACTATGGGAGTCAATGGTAACTTTCTGCTGTGGGTTTACCATCATTCCTCAAAATATTTTCTTTTGTGTTAATCAGACAAAAACTAATGCATACAGGTTTAAAACAACACAAGGATGAGTAAATTATGAAATAATTTTCATTTAACCTATAAAATTCCATCATTTTTTTATTCCTACTATGGGAGTGAATGGTCACTATCTGCTGTGGGTTTACCATCATTCCTCAAAATATTTTCTTTTGTGTTAATCAGAAAAAAACTAATGCATACAGGTTTAAAACAACACAAGGATGAGTAAATTATGAAATAATTTTCATTTAACCTATAAAATTCCATCATTTTTTTATTCCTACTATGGGAGTCAATGGTCACTATCTGCTGTGGGTTTACCATCATTCCTCAAAATATTTTCTTTTGTGTTAATCAGAAAAAAACTAATGCATAAATGTTTAAAACAACACAAGGATGAGTAAATTATGAAAGAATTTTCATTGTACCTATAAAATTCCATCATTTTTGTATTCCTACTATGGGAGTCAATGGTCACTATCTGCTGTGGGTTTACCATCATTCCTCAAAATATTTTATTTTGTGTTAATCAGAAAAAAACTAATGCATACAGGTTTAAAACAACACGAGGATGAGTAAATTATGAAAGAATTTTCATTGAACCTATAAAATTCCATCATTTTTTTATTCCTACTATGGGAGTCAATGCTCACTATCTGCTGTGGGTTTACCATCATTCCTCAAAATATTTTATTTTGTGTTAATCAGAAAAAAACTAATGTATACAGGTTTAATATAACACAAGGATGAGTAAATTATGAAAGAATTTTCATTGAACCTATAAAATTCCATCATTTTTTTATTCTTACTATGGGAGTCAATGGTAACTTTCTGCTGTGGGTTTACCATCATTCCTCAAAATATTTTATTTTGTGTTAATCAGAAAAAAACTAATGCATACAGGTTTAAAACAACACGAGGATGAGTAAATTATCAAAGAATTTTCATTGAACCTATAAAATTCCATCATTTTTTTATTCCTACTATGGGAGTCAATGGTCACTATCTGCTGTGGGTTTACCATCATTCCTAAAAATATTTTCTTTTTTTGTTAATCAGAAAAAAAACTAATGCATACAGGTTTAAAACAACACAAGGATGAGTAAATTATGAAAGAATTTTCATTGAACCTATAAAATTCCATCATTTTTTTATTCCTACTATGGGAGTCAATGGTCACTATCTGCTGTGGGTTTACCATCATTCCTCAAAATATTTTCTTTTGTGTTAATCAGAAAAAAACTAATGCATACAGGTTTAAAACAACACAAGGATGAGTAAATTATTAAATAATTTTCATTGAACCTATAAAAATCCATCATTTTTTTAATCCTACTATGGGAGTCAATGGTAACTTTCTGCTGTGGGTTTACCATCATTCCTCAAAATATTTTATTTTGTGTAAATCAGAAAAAAAACTAATGCATACAGGTTTAAAACAACACAAGGATGAGTAAATTATGAAATAATTTTCATTTAACCTATAAAATTCCATCATTTTTTTATTCCTACTATGGGAGTCAATGGTCACTATCTGCTGTGGGTTTACCATCATTCCTCAAAATATTTTATTTTGTGTTAATCAGAAAAAACTAATGTATACAGGTTTAAAATAACACAAGGATGAGTAAATTATGAAAGAATTTTCATTGAACCTATAAAATTCCATCATTTTTTTATTCTTACTATGGGAGTCAATGGTCACTATCTGCTGTGGGTTTACTAACATTCCTCAAAATATTTTCTTTTGTGTTAATCAGAAAAAAACTAATGTATACAGGTTTAAAACAACACAAGGATGAGTAAATTATGAAATAATTTTCATTTAACCTATAAAATTCCATCATTTTTTTATTCCTACTATGGGAGTCAATGGTCACTATCTGCTGTGGGTTTACCATCATTCCTCAAAATATTTTCTTTTGTGTTAATCAGAAAAAAACTAATGCATAAATGTTTAAAACAACACGAGGATGAGTAAATTATGAAAGAATTTTCATTGTACCTATAAAATTCCATCATTTTTTTATTCCTACTATGGGAGTCAATGGTCACTATCTGCTGTGGGTTTACCATCATTCCTCAAAATATTTAATTTTGTGTTAATCAGAAAAAAATAATGCATACAGGTTTAAAACAACACGAGGATGAGTAAATTTTGAAAGAATTTTAATTGAACCTATAAAATTCCATCATTTTTTATTCCTACTATGGGAGTCAATGGTCACTATCTGCTGTGGGTTTACCATCATTCCTCAAAATATTTTATTTTGTGTTAATCAGAAAAAAATAATGTATACAGGTTAAAAATAACACAAGGATGAGTAAATTATGAAAGAATTTTCATTGAACCTATAAAATTCCATCATTTTTTTATTCTTACTATGGGAGTCAATGGTCACTATCTGCTGTGGGTTTACCATCATTCCAAAAAATATTTTCTTTTTGTGTTAATCAGAAAAAAACTAATGTATACAGGTTTAAAATAACACAAGGATGAGTAAATTATGAAAGAATTTTCATTGAACCTATAAAATTCCATCATTTTTTTATTCTTACTATGGGAGTCAATGGTCACTATCTGCTGTGGGTTTACTAACATTCCTCAAAATATTTTCTTTTGTGTTAATCAGAAAAAAACTAATGCATAAATGTTTAAAACAACACGAGGATGAGTAAATTATCAAAGAATTTTCATTGAACCTATAAAATTCCATCATTTTTTTATTCCTACTATGGGAGTCAATGGTCACTATCTGCTGTGGGTTTACCATCATTCCTAAAAATATTTTCTTTTTGTGTTAATCAGAAAAAAACTAATGCATACAGGTTTAAAACAACACAAGGATGAGTAAATTATGAAAGAATTTTCATTGAACCTATAAAATTCCATCATTTTTTTATTCCTACTATGGGAGTCAATGGTCACTATCTGCTGTGGGTTTACCATCATTCCTCAAAATATTTTCTTTTGTGTTAATCAGAAAAAAACTAATGCATAAATGTTTAAAACAACACGAGGATGAGTAAATTATGAAAGAATTTTCATTGTACCTATAAAATTCCATCATTTTTTTATTCCTACTATGGGAGTCAATGGTCACTATCTGCTGTGGGTTTACCATCATTCCTCAAAATATTTTCTTTTGTGTTAATCAGAAAAAAACTAATGCATAAATGTTTAAAACAACACGAGGATGAGTAAATTATGAAAGAATTTTCATTGTACCTATAAAATTCCATCATTTTTTTATTCCTACTATGGGAGTCAATGGTCACTATCTGCTGTGGGTTTACCATCATTCCTCAAAATATTTAATTTTGTGTTAATCAGAAAAAAATAATGCATACAGGTTTAAAACAACACGAGGATGAGTAAATTTTGAAAGAATTTTAATTGAACCTATAAAATTCCATCATTTTTTATTCCTACTATGGGAGTCAATGGTCACTATCTGCTGTGGGTTTACCATCATTCCTCAAAATATTTTATTTTGTGTTAATCAGAAAAAAATAATGTATACAGGTTAAAAATAACACAAGGATGAGTAAATTATGAAAGAATTTTCATTGAACCTATAAAATTCCATCATTTTTTTATTCTTACTATGGGAGTCAATGGTCACTATCTGCTGTGGGTTTACCATCATTCCAAAAAATATTTTCTTTTTGTGTTAATCAGAAAAAAACTAATGTATACAGGTTTAAAATAACACAAGGATGAGTAAATTATGAAAGAATTTTCATTGAACCTATAAAATTCCATCATTTTTTTATTCTTACTATGGGAGTCAATGGTCACTATCTGCTGTGGGTTTACTAACATTCCTCAAAATATTTTCTTTTGTGTTAATCAGAAAAAAACTAATGCATAAATGTTTAAAACAACACGAGGATGAGTAAATTATCAAAGAATTTTCATTGAACCTATAAAATTCCATCATTTTTTTATTCCTACTATGGGAGTCAATGGTCACTATCTGCTGTGGGTTTACCATCATTCCTAAAAATATTTTCTTTTTGTGTTAATCAGAAAAAAACTAATGCATACAGGTTTAAAACAACACAAGGATGAGTAAATTATGAAAGAATTTTCATTGAACCTATAAAATTCCATCATTTTTTTATTCCTACTATGGGAGTCAATGGTCACTATCTGCTGTGGGTTTACCATCATTCCTCAAAATATTTTCTTTTGTGTTAATCAGAAAAAAACTAATGCATACAGGTTTAAAACAACACGAGGATGAGTAAATTATGAAAGAATTTTCATTGAACCTATAAAATTCCATCATTTTTTAATTCCTACTATGGGAGTCAATGGTCACTATCTGCTGTGGGTTTACCATCATTCCTCAAAATATTTTATTTTGTGTTAATCAGAAAAAACTAATGTATACAGGTTTAAAATAACACAAGGATGAGTAAATTATGAAAGAATTTTCATTGAACCTATAAAATTCCATCATTTTTTTATTCTTACTATGGGAGTCAATGGTCACTATCTGCTGTGGGTTTACTAACATTCCTCAAAATATTTTCTTTTGTGTTAATCAGAAAAAAACTAATGCATAAATGTTTAAAACAACACGAGGATGAGTAAATTATCAAAGAATTTTAATTGAACCTATAAAATTCCATCATTTTTTTATTCCTACTATGGGAGTCAATGCTCACTATCTGCTGTGGGTTTACCATCATTCCTCAAAATATTTTATTTTGTGTTAATCAAAAAAAACTAATGTATACAGGTTTAAAACAACACAAGGATGAGTAAATTATTAAATAATTTTCATTGAACCTATAAAAATCCATCATTTTTTTAATCCTACTATGGGAGTCAATGGTAACTTTCTGCTGTGGGTTTACCATCATTCCTCAAAATATTTTATTTTGTGTAAATCAGAAAAAAACTAATGCATACAGGTTTAAAACAACACAAGGATGAGTAAATTATGAAATAATTTTCATGTAACCTATAAAATTCCATCATTTTTTTATTCCTACTATGGGAGTCAATGGTCACTATCTGCTGTGGGTTTACCATCATTCCTCAAAATATTTTATTTTGTGTTAATCAGAAAAAAATAATGTATACAGGTTTAAAATAACACAAGGATGAGTAAATTATGAAAGAATTTTCATTGAACCTATAAAATTCCATCATTTTTTTATTCTTACTATGGGAGTCAATGGTCACTATCTGCTGTGGGTTTACCATCATTCCAAAAAATATTTTCTTTTTGTGTTAATCAGAAAAAAACTAATGTATACAGGTTTAAAATAACACAAGGATGAGTAAATTATGAAAGAATTTTCATTGAACCTATAAAATTCCATCATTTTTTTATTCTTACTATGGGAGTCAATGGTCACTATCTGCTGTGGGTTTACTAACATTCCTCAAAATATTTTCTTTTGTGTTAATCAGAAAAAAACTAATGCATAAATGTTTAAAACAACACGAGGATGAGTAAATTATCAAAGAATTTTAATTGAACCTATAAAATTCCATCATTTTTTTATTCCTACTATGGGAGTCAATGCTCACTATCTGCTGTGGGTTTACCATCATTCCTCAAAATATTTTATTTTGTGTTAATCAGAAAAAACTAATGTATACAGGTTTAAAACAACACAAGGATGAGTAAATTATTAAATAATTTTCATTGAACCTATAAAAATCCATCATTTTTTTAATCCTACTATGGGAGTCAATGGTAACTTTCTGCTGTGGGTTTACCATCATTCCTCAAAATATTTTATTTTGTGTAAATCAGAAAAAAACTAATGCATACAGGTTTAAAACAACACAAGGATGAGTAAATTATGAAATAATTTTCATTTAACCTATAAAATTCCATCATTTTTTTATTCTTACTATGGGAGTCAATGGTCACTATCTGCTGTGGGTTTACTAACATTCCTCAAAATATTTTCTTTTGTGTTAATCAGAAAAAAATAATGCATACAGGTTTAAAACAACACAAGGATGAGTAAATTATGAAATAATTTTCATTTAACCTATAAAATTCCATCATTTTTTTATTCTTACTATGGGAGTCAATGGTCACTATCTGCTGTGGGTTTACCATCATTCCTCAAAATATTTACTTTTGTGTTAATCAGAAAAAAACTAATGCATACAGGTTTAAAACAACAAAAGGATGAGTAAATTATTAAATAATTTTCATTGAACCTATAAAAATCCATCATTTTTTTAATCCTACTATGGGAGTCAATGGTAACTTTCTGCTGTGGGTTTACCATCATTCCTCAAAATATTTTATTTTGTGTTAATCAGAAAAAAACTAATGCATACAGGTTTAAAATAACACAAGGATGAGTAAATTATGAAAGAATTTTCATTGAACCTATAAAATTCCATCATTTTTTTATTCCTACTATGGGAGTCAATGGTCACTATCTGCTGTGGGTTTACCATCATTCCTCAAAATATTTTCTTTTGTGTTAATCAGAAAAAAACTAATGCATAAATGTTTAAAACAACACGAGGATGAGTAAATTATGAAAGAATTTTCATTTAACCTATAAAATTCCATCATTTTTTTATTCCTACTATGGGAGTCAATGGTCACTATCTGCTGTGGGTTTACCATCATTCCTCAAAATATTTTCTTTTGTGTTAATCAGAAAAAAACTAATGCATAAATGTTTAAAACAACACGAGGATGAGTAAATTATGAAAGAATTTTCATTGTACCTATAAAATTCCATCATTTTTTTATTCCTACTATGGGAGTCAATGGTCACTATCTGCTGTGGGTTTACCATCATTCCTCAAAATATTTTCTTTTGTGTTAATCAGAAAAAAACTAATGCATAAATGTTTAAAACAACACGAGGATGAGTAAATTATGAAAGAATTTTCATTGTACCTATAAAATTCCATCATTTTTTTATTCCTACTATGGGAGTCAATGGTCACTATCTGCTGTGGGTTTACCATCATTCCTCAAAATATTTAATTTTGTGTTAATCAGAAAAAAATAATGCATACAGGTTTAAAACAACACGAGGATGAGTAAATTTTGAAAGAATTTTAATTGAACCTATAAAATTCCATCATTTTTTATTCCTACTATGGGAGTCAATGGTCACTATCTGCTGTGGGTTTACCATCATTCCTCAAAATATTTTATTTTGTGTTAATCAGAAAAAAATAATGTATACAGGTTAAAAATAACACAAGGATGAGTAAATTATGAAAGAATTTTCATTGAACCTATAAAATTCCATCATTTTTTTATTCTTACTATGGGAGTCAATGGTCACTATCTGCTGTGGGTTTACCATCATTCCAAAAAATATTTTCTTTTTGTGTTAATCAGAAAAAAACTAATGTATACAGGTTTAAAATAACACAAGGATGAGTAAATTATGAAAGAATTTTCATTGAACCTATAAAATTCCATCATTTTTTTATTCTTACTATGGGAGTCAATGGTCACTATCTGCTGTGGGTTTACTAACATTCCTCAAAATATTTTCTTTTGTGTTAATCAGAAAAAAACTAATGCATAAATGTTTAAAACAACACGAGGATGAGTAAATTATCAAAGAATTTTCATTGAACCTATAAAATTCCATCATTTTTTTATTCCTACTATGGGAGTCAATGGTCACTATCTGCTGTGGGTTTACCATCATTCCTAAAAATATTTTCTTTTTGTGTTAATCAGAAAAAAACTAATGCATACAGGTTTAAAACAACACAAGGATGAGTAAATTATGAAAGAATTTTCATTGAACCTATAAAATTCCATCATTTTTTTATTCCTACTATGGGAGTCAATGGTCACTATCTGCTGTGGGTTTACCATCATTCCTCAAAATATTTTCTTTTGTGTTAATCAGAAAAAAACTAATGCATACAGGTTTAAAACAACACGAGGATGAGTAAATTATGAAAGAATTTTCATTGAACCTATAAAATTCCATCATTTTTTAATTCCTACTATGGGAGTCAATGGTCACTATCTGCTGTGGGTTTACCATCATTCCTCAAAATATTTTATTTTGTGTTAATCAGAAAAAACTAATGTATACAGGTTTAAAATAACACAAGGATGAGTAAATTATGAAAGAATTTTCATTGAACCTATAAAATTCCATCATTTTTTTATTCTTACTATGGGAGTCAATGGTCACTATCTGCTGTGGGTTTACTAACATTCCTCAAAATATTTTCTTTTGTGTTAATCAGAAAAAAACTAATGCATAAATGTTTAAAACAACACGAGGATGAGTAAATTATCAAAGAATTTTAATTGAACCTATAAAATTCCATCATTTTTTTATTCCTACTATGGGAGTCAATGCTCACTATCTGCTGTGGGTTTACCATCATTCCTCAAAATATTTTATTTTGTGTTAATCAAAAAAAACTAATGTATACAGGTTTAAAACAACACAAGGATGAGTAAATTATTAAATAATTTTCATTGAACCTATAAAAATCCATCATTTTTTTAATCCTACTATGGGAGTCAATGGTAACTTTCTGCTGTGGGTTTACCATCATTCCTCAAAATATTTTATTTTGTGTAAATCAGAAAAAAACTAATGCATACAGGTTTAAAACAACACAAGGATGAGTAAATTATGAAATAATTTTCATGTAACCTATAAAATTCCATCATTTTTTTATTCCTACTATGGGAGTCAATGGTCACTATCTGCTGTGGGTTTACCATCATTCCTCAAAATATTTTATTTTGTGTTAATCAGAAAAAAATAATGTATACAGGTTTAAAATAACACAAGGATGAGTAAATTATGAAAGAATTTTCATTGAACCTATAAAATTCCATCATTTTTTTATTCTTACTATGGGAGTCAATGGTCACTATCTGCTGTGGGTTTACCATCATTCCAAAAAATATTTTCTTTTTGTGTTAATCAGAAAAAAACTAATGTATACAGGTTTAAAATAACACAAGGATGAGTAAATTATGAAAGAATTTTCATTGAACCTATAAAATTCCATCATTTTTTTATTCTTACTATGGGAGTCAATGGTCACTATCTGCTGTGGGTTTACTAACATTCCTCAAAATATTTTCTTTTGTGTTAATCAGAAAAAAACTAATGCATAAATGTTTAAAACAACACGAGGATGAGTAAATTATCAAAGAATTTTAATTGAACCTATAAAATTCCATCATTTTTTTATTCCTACTATGGGAGTCAATGCTCACTATCTGCTGTGGGTTTACCATCATTCCTCAAAATATTTTATTTTGTGTTAATCAGAAAAAACTAATGTATACAGGTTTAAAACAACACAAGGATGAGTAAATTATTAAATAATTTTCATTGAACCTATAAAAATCCATCATTTTTTTAATCCTACTATGGGAGTCAATGGTAACTTTCTGCTGTGGGTTTACCATCATTCCTCAAAATATTTTATTTTGTGTAAATCAGAAAAAAACTAATGCATACAGGTTTAAAACAACACAAGGATGAGTAAATTATGAAATAATTTTCATTTAACCTATAAAATTCCATCATTTTTTTATTCTTACTATGGGAGTCAATGGTCACTATCTGCTGTGGGTTTACTAACATTCCTCAAAATATTTTCTTTTGTGTTAATCAGAAAAAAATAATGCATACAGGTTTAAAACAACACAAGGATGAGTAAATTATGAAATAATTTTCATTTAACCTATAAAATTCCATCATTTTTTTATTCCTACTATGGGAGTCAATGGTCACTATCTGCTGTGGGTTTACCATCATTCCTCAAAATATTTTCTTTTGTGTTAATCAGAAAAAAACTAATGCATAAATGTTTAAAACAACACGAGGATGAGTAAATTATGAAAGAATTTTCATTGTACCTATAAAATTCCATCATTTTTTTATTCCTACTATGGGAGTCAATGGTCACTATCTGCTGTGGGTTTACCATCAATCCTCAAAATATTTAATTTTGTGTTAATCAGAAAAAAACTAATGCATACAGGTTTAAAACAACACGAGGATGAGTAAATTATGAAAGAATTTTCATTGAACCTATAAAATTCCATCATTTTTGTATTCTTACTATGGGAGTCAATGGTAACTTTCTGCTGTGGGTTTACCATCATTCCTCAAAATATTTTATTTTGTGTTAATCAGAAAAAAACTAATGCATACAGGTTTAAAACAACACAAGGATGAGTAAATTATGAAATAATTTTCATTTAACCTATAAAATTCCATCATTTTTTTATTCCTACTATGGGAGTCAATGGTCACTATCTGCTGTGGGTTTACCATCATTCCAAAAAATATTTTCTTTTTGTGTTAATCAGAAAAAAACTAATGCATACAGGTTTAAAACAACACAAGGATGAGTAAATTATGAAAGAATTTTCATTGTACCTATAAAATTCCATCATTTTTTTATTCCTACTATGGGAATCAATGGTCACTATCTGCTGTGGGTTTACCATCATTCCTAAAAATATTTTCTTTTTGTGTTAATCAGAAAAAAACTAATCCATACAGGTTTAAAACAACACAAGGATGAGTCAATTTTGAAAGAATTTTCATTGAACCTATAAAATTCCATCATTTTTTATTCCTACTATGGGAGTCAATGGTCACTATCGGCTGTGGGTTTACCATCATTTCAAAAAATATTTTCTTTTTGTGTTAATCAGAAAAAAACTAATGCATACAGGTTTAAAACAACACAAGGATGAGTAAATTATGAAAGAATTTTCATTGAACCTATAAAAATCCATCATTTTTTTAATCCTACTATGGGAGTCAATGGTAACTTTCTGCTGTGGGTTTACCATCATTCCTCAAAATATTTTCTTTTGTGTTAATCAGACAAAAACTAATGCATACAGGTTTAAAACAACACAAGGATGAGTAAATTATGAAATAATTTTCATTTAACCTATAAAATTCCATCATTTTTTTATTCCTACTATGGGAGTGAATGGTCACTATCTGCTGTGGGTTTACCATCATTCCTCAAAATATTTTCTTTTGTGTTAATCAGAAAAAAACTAATGCATACAGGTTTAAAACAACACAAGGATGAGTAAATTATGAAATAATTTTCATTTAACCTATAAAATTCCATCATTTTTTTATTCCTACTATGGGAGTCAATGGTCACTATCTGCTGTGGGTTTACCATCATTCCTCAAAATATTTTCTTTTGTGTTAATCAGAAAAAAACTAATGCATAAATGTTTAAAACTAGATAGAAAAGTTCGTTGGAACAAACTTTATGTTGGCTTGAGAAAGCCTAGTCTGAGAGTAGAGTTTGACAACTTAGCATGAAGCTATCATGATTTAAGATAAAGCTAGCATGATTTAACATGAAGCGAACATGATTTAGCATGAAGCTAGCATGATTTAACATTAAGCTAGCATGATGCTTACACGATTTAGCATGAAGTTAGCATGAAGCTAGCATAATTTAACATGAAGCTAGCATGATGTTAACATGATTAGCATGAAATTAGCATGATGATAACATGATTAACATAAGGCTAGCATGATGATAGAATGATTAGCATAAAGCTAGCATGATGCTAGCATGATTAGCATGAAGCTAGCATGATGCTAGCATGATTAGCATGAAGCTAGCATGATGTTAGCATGATTAGCATGAAGCTAGCATGATTCTAGCATGATTAGCATGAAGCTAGCATGATGCTAGCATGGTTAGCATGAAGCTAGCATGATGCTAACATGATTAGCATGAAGCTAGCATGATGCTAGCATGATTAGCATGAAGCTAGCATGATGCTAGCATGATTAGCATAAAGCTAGCATGATGCTAGCATGATTAGCATGAAGCTAGCATGATGCTATCATGATTAGCATGAAGCTAGCATGATGCTAGCATGATTAGCATGAAGCTAGCATGAAGTTAGCATGATTAGCATGATAAACATGAAGCTAGCATGAAGCTAGCATGATTAGCAGGAAGCTAGCATGAAGCTAACATTTATTGCGTTGCTAGGGTACTAAGTTTGGTTGCTAGGGAGAAAATTGGAATCCCATAATGATCACCCTTCAAGCCACAAGTAAAACGGTCCAACCCCCGTGTCTCTACGATGTTCTGATGCGGAGATATAAGGCTTTGTTTATTCTGTTGCTAGGGTACTAAGTTTGGTTGCTAGGGAGAAAATTGGCATCCCATAATGATCACACTTCAAGCCACAAGTAAAACGGTCCAGCCCCCGTGTCTCTATGATGTTCTGAAGCGGAGATATAAGGCTTTGTTTATTCCGTTGCTAGGGTACTAAGTTTGGTTGCTAGGGATAAAATTGCCATCCCATAATGATCAACCTTCAAGCCACAAGTAAAACGGTCAAACCCCCGTGTCTCTAAGATGTTCTGATGCGGAGATATAAGGCTTTGTTTATTCTGTTGCTAGGGTACTAAGTTTGGTTGCTAGGGAGAAAATTGGCATCCCATAATGATCAACCTTCAAGCCACAAGTAAAACGGTCAAACCCCCGTGTCTCTAAGATGTTCTGAAGCGGAGAAATAAGGCTTTGTTTATTCCGTTGCTAGGGTACTAAGTTTGGTTGCTAGGGATAAAATTGCCATCCCATAATGATTACACTTCAAGCCACAAGTAAAACGGTCCAGCCCCCGTGTCTCTATGATGTTCTGATGCGGAGATATAAGGCTTTGTTTATTCTGTTGCTAGGGTACTAAGTTTGGTTGCTAGGGAGAAAATTGGCATCCCATAATGATCAACCTTCAAGCCACAAGTAAAACGGTCCAACCCCCGTGTCTCTACGATGTTCTGAAGCGGAGAAATAAGGCTTTGTTTATTCCGTTGCTAGGGTACTAAGTTTGGTTGCTAGGGAGAAAATTGCCATCCCATAATGATTACACTTCAAGCCACAAGTAAAACGGTCCAACCCCTGTGTCTCTACGATGTTCAGATCCAGAGATATAAGGCTTTGTTTATTATGTTGCTAGGGTCTTCATATTTTGTTGCTAGGGGCGTGGCTTAATACTTCAATAAGAATCCTAAGAGACTGATTGGATGCCTGAGTAAAATGAGCCCACCCCTATGTCTCTATGACACTCTGGTGCAAAGATATCCATCTGGGCTTTTTATAATGGTAGTCTATGGGAGATGTTGCTAGGGTACCCAAAATTGTTGCTAGGGGCGTGGCTTAATAGCTCTGGGGTGATCCTAAGAGACTGATTGGATGCTTGAGTAAAATGAGCCCACCCCCATGTCTCTAAGACACTCTAAAGTGAAGATATTCCATCTGGGATGCTTTTATTCCCTTTTATGGGCATGTTTCCTGCCCCATTATAAGTCAATGGGAAATTTTGGGGGCCTCTTACACCCCAGGGGTTCAGCTTACACCCCATTGTGAGGTATGTTCTTACACAGCCTGTCAGCCTCCTTTAATGTGGTAAGCCACAAGTTTCTACAAGTTTCTCACTCGCAGCTATGACCCGTCAAAGTTTGTCTCAATGTTAAGTCAATGGAAATTTTGGGGTGTTTCAGCGCCCCGTTTAGGAATTCGGAAGGTCCCATCAGTTAGAAAAGATATAGCACACCTCGTCAGATCAGACCGAAAGTCTGTCCAAAGTTTGATGGCTGTAGCTTGAAAGCTCTAGGACGAGTTAGAGTTAGAAATTTTAGTCTCAGAAGAAAAAGAATAATAAGTTTAAGTGCAACAACAGTATGTTGGCTTTCTCAAGCCAACATAACAACACAAGGATGAGTAAATTATGAAAGAATTTTCATTGTACCTATAAAATTCCATCATTTTTGTATTCCTACTATGGGAGTCAATGGTCACTATCTGCTGTGGGTTTACCATCATTCCTCAAAATATTTTTTTTGTGTTAATCAGAAAAAAATAATGCATACAGGTTTAAAACAACACGAGGATGAGTAAATTTTGAAAGAATTTTAATTGAACCTATAAAATTCCATCATTTTTTATTCCTACTATGGGAGTCAATGGTCACTATCTGCTGTGGGTTTACCATCATTCCTCAAAATATTTTATTTTGTGTTAATCAGAAAAAAATAATGTATACAGGTTAAAAATAACACAAGGATGAGTAAATTATGAAAGAATTTTCATTGAACCTATAAAATTCCATCATTTTTTTATTCTTACTATGGGAGTCAATGGTCACTATCTGCTGTGGGTTTACCATCATTCCAAAAAATATTTTCTTTTTGTGTTAATCAGAAAAAAACTAATGTATACAGGTTTAAAATAACACAAGGATGAGTAAATTATGAAAGAATTTTCATTGAACCTATAAAATTCCATCATTTTTTTATTCTTACTATGGGAGTCAATGGTCACTATCTGCTGTGGGTTTACTAACATTCCTCAAAATATTTTCTTTTGTGTTAATCAGAAAAAAACTAATGCATAAATGTTTAAAACAACACGAGGATGAGTAAATTATCAAAGAATTTTCATTGAACCTATAAAATTCCATCATTTTTTTATTCCTACTATGGGAGTCAATGGTCACTATCTGCTGTGGGTTTACCATCATTCCTAAAAATATTTTCTTTTTGTGTTAATCAGAAAAAAACTAATGCATACAGGTTTAAAACAACACAAGGATGAGTAAATTATGAAAGAATTTTCATTGAACCTATAAAATTCCATCATTTTTTTATTCCTACTATGGGAGTCAATGGTCACTATCTGCTGTGGGTTTACCATCATTCCTCAAAATATTTTCTTTTGTGTTAATCAGAAAAAAACTAATGCATACAGGTTTAAAACAACACGAGGATGAGTAAATTATGAAAGAATTTTCATTGAACCTATAAAATTCCATCATTTTTTAATTCCTACTATGGGAGTCAATGGTCACTATCTGCTGTGGGTTTACCATCATTCCAAAAAATATTTTCTTTTTGTGTTAATCAGAAAAAAACTAATGTATACAGTTTTAAAATAACACAAGGATGAGTAAATTATGAAAGAATTTTCATTGAACCTATAAAATTCCATCATTTTTTTATTCTTACTATGGGAGTCAATGGTCACTATCTGCTGTGGGTTTACTAACATTCCTCAAAATATTTTCTTTTGTGTTAATCAGAAAAAAACTAATGCATAAATGTTTAAAACAACACGAGGATGAGTAAATTATCAAAGAATTTTAATTGAACCTATAAAATTCCATCATTTTTTTATTCCTACTATGGGAGTCAATGCTCACTATCTGCTGTGGGTTTACCATCATTCCTCAAAATATTTTATTTTGTGTTAATCAGAAAAAACTAATGTATACAGGTTTAAAACAACACAAGGATGAGTAAATTATTAAATAATTTTCATTGAACCTATAAAAATCCATCATTTTTTTAATCCTACTATGGGAGTCAATGGTAACTTTCTGCTGTGGGTTTACCATCATTCCTCAAAATATTTTATTTTGTGTAAATCAGAAAAAAACTAATGCATACAGGTTTAAAACAACACAAGGATGAGTAAATTATGAAATAATTTTCATTTAACCTATAAAATTCCATCATTTTTTTATTCTTACTATGGGAGTCAATGGTCACTATCTGCTGTGGGTTTACTAACATTCCTCAAAATATTTTCTTTTGTGTTAATCAGAAAAAAATAATGCATACAGGTTTAAAACAACACAAGGATGAGTAAATTATGAAATAATTTTCATTTAACCTATAAAATTCCATCATTTTTTTATTCCTACTATGGGAGTCAATGGTCACTATCTGCTGTGGGTTTACCATCATTCCTCAAAATATTTTCTTTTGTGTTAATCAGAAAAAAACTAATGCATAAATGTTTAAAACAACACGAGGATGAGTAAATTATGAAAGAATTTTCATTGTACCTATAAAATTCCATCATTTTTTTATTCCTACTATGGGAGTCAATGGTCACTATCTGCTGTGGGTTTACCATCATTCCTCAAAATATTTAATTTTGTGTTAATCAGAAAAAAACTAATGCATACAGGTTTAAAACAACACGAGGATGAGTAAATTATGAAAGAATTTTCATTGAACCTATAAAATTCCATCATTTTTGTATTCTTACTATGGGAGTCAATGGTAACTTTCTGCTGTGGGTTTACCATCATTCCTCAAAATATTTTATTTTGTGTTAATCAGAAAAAAACTAATGCATACAGGTTTAAAACAACACAAGGATGAGTAAATTATGAAATAATTTTCATTTAACCTATAAAATTCCATCATTTTTTTATTCCTACTATGGGAGTCAATGGTCACTATCTGCTGTGGGTTTACCATCATTCCAAAAAATATTTTCTTTTTGTGTTAATCAGAAAAAAACTAATGCATACAGGTTTAAAACAACACAAGGATGAGTAAATTATGAAAGAATTTTCATTGTACCTATAAAATTCCATCATTTTTTTATTCCTACTATGGGAATCAATGGTCACTATCTGCTGTGGGTTTACCATCATTCCTAAAAATATTTTCTTTTTGTGTTAATCAGAAAAAAACTAATCCATACAGGTTTAAAACAACACAAGGATGAGTCAATTTTGAAAGAATTTTCATTGAACCTATAAAATTCCATCATTTTTTATTCCTACTATGGGAGTCAATGGTCACTATCGGCTGTGGGTTTACCATCATTTCAAAAAATATTTTCTTTTTGTGTTAATCAGAAAAAAACTAATGCATACAGGTTTAAAACAACACAAGGATGAGTAAATTATGAAAGAATTTTCATTGAACCTATAAAAATCCATCATTTTTTTAATCCTACTATGGGAGTCAATGGTAACTTTCTGCTGTGGGTTTACCATCATTCCTCAAAATATTTTCTTTTGTGTTAATCAGACAAAAACTAATGCATACAGGTTTAAAACAACACAAGGATGAGTAAATTATGAAATAATTTTCATTTAACCTATAAAATTCCATCATTTTTTTATTCCTACTATGGGAGTGAATGGTCACTATCTGCTGTGGGTTTACCATCATTCCTCAAAATATTTTCTTTTGTGTTAATCAGAAAAAAACTAATGCATACAGGTTTAAAACAACACAAGGATGAGTAAATTATGAAATAATTTTCATTTAACCTATAAAATTCCATCATTTTTTTATTCCTACTATGGGAGTCAATGGTCACTATCTGCTGTGGGTTTACCATCATTCCTCAAAATATTTTCTTTTGTGTTAATCAGAAAAAAACTAATGCATAAATGTTTAAAACAACACAAGGATGAGTAAATTATGAAAGAATTTTCATTGTACCTATAAAATTCCATCATTTTTGTATTCCTACTATGGGAGTCAATGGTCACTATCTGCTGTGGGTTTACCATCATTCCTCAAAATATTTTATTTTGTGTTAATCAGAAAAAAACTAATGCATACAGGTTTAAAACAACACGAGGATGAGTAAATTATGAAAGAATTTTCATTGAACCTATAAAATTCCATCATTTTTTTATTCCTACTATGGGAGTCAATGCTCACTATCTGCTGTGGGTTTACCATCATTCCTCAAAATATTTTATTTTGTGTTAATCAGAAAAAACTAATGTATACAGGTTTAATATAACACAAGGATGAGTAAATTATGAAAGAATTTTCATTGAACCTATAAAATTCCATCATTTTTTTATTCTTACTATGGGAGTCAATGGTAACTTTCTGCTGTGGGTTTACCATCATTCCTCAAAATATTTTATTTTGTGTTAATCAGAAAAAAACTAATGCATACAGGTTTAAAACAACACGAGGATGAGTAAATTATCAAAGAATTTTCATTGAACCTATAAAATTCCATCATTTTTTTATTCCTACTATGGGAGTCAATGGTCACTATCTGCTGTGGGTTTACCATCATTCCTAAAAATATTTTCTTTTTGTGTTAATCAGAAAAAAAACTAATGCATACAGGTTTAAAACAACACAAGGATGAGTAAATTATGAAAGAATTTTCATTGAACCTATAAAATTCCATCATTTTTGTATTCCTACTATGGGAGTCAATGGTCACTATCTGCTGTGGGTTTACCATCATTCCTCAAAATATTTTATTTTGTGTTAATCAGAAAAAAACTAATGCATACAGGTTTAAAACAACACGAGGATGAGTAAATTATGAAAGAATTTTCATTGAACCTATAAAATTCCATCATTTTTTTATTCCTACTATGGGAGTCAATGCTCACTATCTGCTGTGGGTTTACCATCATTCCTCAAAATATTTTATTTTGTGTTAATCAGAAAAAACTAATGTATACAGGTTTAATATAACACAAGGATGAGTAAATTATGAAAGAATTTTCATTGAACCTATAAAATTCCATCATTTTTTTATTCTTACTATGGGAGTCAATGGTAACTTTCTGCTGTGGGTTTACCATCATTCCTCAAAATATTTTATTTTGTGTTAATCAGAAAAAAACTAATGCATGCAGGTTTAAAACAACACGAGGATGAGTAAATTATCAAAGAATTTTCATTGAACCTATAAAATTCCATCATTTTTTTATTCCTACTATGGGAGTCAATGGTCACTATCTGCTGTGGGTTTACCATCATTCCTAAAAATATTTTCTTTTTGTGTTAATCAGAAAAAAAACTAATGCATACAGGTTTAAAACAACACAAGGATGAGTAAATTATGAAAGAATTTTCATTGAACCTATAAAATTCCATCATTTTTTTATTCCTACTATGGGAGTCAATGGTCACTATCTGCTGTGGGTTTACCATCATTCCTCAAAATATTTTCTTTTGTGTTAATCAGAAAAAAACTAATGCATACAGGTTTAAAACAACAAAAGGATGAGTAAATTATTAAATAATTTTCATTGAACCTATAAAAATCCATCATTTTTTTAATCCTACTATGGGAGTCAATGGTAACTTTCTGCTGTGGGTTTACCATCATTCCTCAAAATATTTTATTTTGTGTTAATCAGAAAAAAACTAATGCATACAGGTTTAAAATAACACAAGGATGAGTAAATTATGAAAGAATTTTCATTGAACCTATAAAATTCCATCATTTTTTTATTCCTACTATGGGAGTCAATGGTCACTATCTGCTGTGGGTTTACCATCATTCCTCAAAATATTTTCTTTTGTGTTAATCAGAAAAAAACTAATGCATAAATGTTTAAAACAACACGAGGATGAGTAAATTATGAAAGAATTTTCATTTAACCTATAAAATTCCATCATTTTTTTATTCCTACTATGGGAGTCAATGGTCACTATCTGCTGTGGGTTTACCATCATTCCTCAAAATATTTTCTTTTGTGTTAATCAGAAAAAAACTAATGCATAAATGTTTAAAACAACACGAGGATGAGTAAATTATGAAAGAATTTTCATTGTACCTATAAAATTCCATCATTTTTTTATTCCTACTATGGGAGTCAATGGTCACTATCTGCTGTGGGTTTACCATCATTCCTCAAAATATTTAATTTTGTGTTAATCAGAAAAAACTAATGCATACAGGTTTAAAACAACACGAGGATGAGTAAATTTTGAAAGAATTTTCATTGAACCTATAAAATTCCATCATTTTTTATTCCTACTATGGGAGTCAATGGTCACTATCTGCTGTGGGTTTACCATCATTCCTCAAAATATTTTATTTTGTGTTAATCAGAAAAAAATAATGTATACAGGTTTAAAATAACACAAGGATGAGTAAATTATGAAAGAATTTTCATTGAACCTATAAAATTCCATCATTTTTTTATTCTTACTATGGGAGTCAATGGTCACTATCTGCTGTGGGTTTACCATCATTCCTCAAAATATTTTCTTTTGTGTTAATCAGAAAAAAACTAATGCATACAGGTTTAAAACAACACAAGGATGAGTAAATTATGAAATAATTTTCATTGAACCTATAAAATTCCATCATTTTTTTATTCCTACTATGGGAGTCAATGGTCACTATCTGCTGTGGGTTTACCATCATTCCTAAAAATATTTTCTTTTTGTGTTAATCAGAAAAAAAACTAATGCATACAGGTTTAAAACAACACAAGGATGAGTAAATTATGAAAGAATTTTCATTGAACCTATAAAATTCCATCATTTTTTTATTCCTACTATGGGAATCAATGGTCACTATCTGCTGTGGGTTTACCATCATTCCTAAAAATATTTTCTTTTTGTGTTAATCAGAAAAAAACTAATCCATACAGGTTTAAAACAACACAAGGATGAGTCAATTTTGAAAGAATTTTCATTGAACCTATAAAATTCCATCATTTTTTATTCCTACTATGGGAGTCAATGGTCACTATCGGCTGTGGGTTTACCATCATTTCAAAAAATATTTTCTTTTTGTGTTAATCAGAAAAAAACTAATGCATACAGGTTTAAAACAACACAAGGATGAGTAAATTATGAAAGAATTTTCATTGAACCTATAAAAATCCATCATTTTTTTAATCCTACTATGGGAGTCAATGGTAACTTTCTGCTGTGGGTTTACCATCATTCCTCAAAATATTTTCTTTTGTGTTAATCAGACAAAAACTAATGCATACAGGTTTAAAACAACACAAGGATGAGTAAATTATGAAATAATTTTCATTTAACCTATAAAATTCCATCATTTTTTTATTCCTACTATGGGAGTGAATGGTCACTATCTGCTGTGGGTTTACCATCATTCCTCAAAATATTTTCTTTTGTGTTAATCAGAAAAAAACTAATGCATACAGGTTTAAAACAACACAAGGATGAGTAAATTATGAAATAATTTTCATTTAACCTATAAAATTCCATCATTTTTTTATTCCTACTATGGGAGTCAATGGTCACTATCTGCTGTGGGTTTACCATCATTCCTCAAAATATTTTCTTTTGTGTTAATCAGAAAAAAACTAATGCATAAATGTTTAAAACTAGATAGAAAAGTTCGTTGGAACAAACTTTATGTTGGCTTGAGAAAGCCTAGTCTGAGAGTAGAGTTTGACAACTTAGCATGAAGCTATCATGATTTAAGATAAAGCTAGCATGATTTAACATGAAGCGAACATGATTTAGCATGAAGCTAGCATGATTTAACATTAAGCTAGCATGATGCTTACACGATTTAGCATGAAGTTAGCATGAAGCTAGCATAATTTAACATGAAGCTAGCATGATGTTAACATGATTAGCATGAAATTAGCATGATGATAACATGATTAACATAAGGCTAGCATGATGATAGAATGATTAGCATAAAGCTAGCATGATGCTAGCATGATTAGCATGAAGCTAGCATGATGCTAGCATGATTAGCATGAAGCTAGCATGATGTTAGCATGATTAGCATGAAGCTAGCATGATTCTAGCATGATTAGCATGAAGCTAGCATGATGCTAGCATGGTTAGCATGAAGCTAGCATGATGCTAACATGATTAGCATGAAGCTAGCATGATGCTAGCATGATTAGCATGAAGCTAGCATGATGCTAGCATGATTAGCATAAAGCTAGCATGATGCTAGCATGATTAGCATGAAGCTAGCATGATGCTATCATGATTAGCATGAAGCTAGCATGATGCTAGCATGATTAGCATGAAGCTAGCATGATTAGCATGAAGTTAGCATGAAGCTAGCATGATTAGCATGAAGCTAGCATGATGCTAGCATGATTAGCATGAAGCTAGCATGATGCTAGCATGATTAGCATGAAGCTAGCATGAAGTTAGCATGATTAGCATGAAGCTAGCATGATAAACATGAAGCTAGCATGAAGCTAGCATGATTAGCAGGAAGCTAGCATGAAGCTAACATTTATTGCGTTGCTAGGGTACTAAGTTTGGTTGCTAGGGAGAAAATTGGAATCCCATAATGATCACCCTTCAAGCCACAAGTAAAACGGTCCAACCCCCGTGTCTCTACGATGTTCTGATGCGGAGATATAAGGCTTTGTTTATTCTGTTGCTAGGGTACTAAGTTTGGTTGCTAGGGAGAAAATTGGCATCCCATAATGATCACACTTCAAGCCACAAGTAAAACGGTCCAGCCCCCGTGTCTCTATGATGTTCTGAAGCGGAGATATAAGGCTTTGTTTATTCCGTTGCTAGGGTACTAAGTTTGGTTGCTAGGGATAAAATTGCCATCCCATAATGATCAACCTTCAAGCCACAAGTAAAACGGTCAAACCCCCGTGTCTCTAAGATGTTCTGATGCGGAGATATAAGGCTTTGTTTATTCTGTTGCTAGGGTACTAAGTTTGGTTGCTAGGGATAAAATTGCCATCCCATAATGATTACACTTCAAGCCACAAGTAAAACGGTCCAGCCCCCGTGTCTCTATGATGTTCTGATGCGGAGATATAAGGCTTTGTTTATTCTGTTGCTAGGGTACTAAGTTTGGTTGCTAGGGAGAAAATTGGCATCCCATAATGATCAACCTTCAAGCCACAAGTAAAACGGTCCAACCCCCGTGTCTCTACGATGTTCTGAAGCGGAGAAATAAGGCTTTGTTTATTCCGTTGCTAGGGTACTAAGTTTGGTTGCTAGGGAGAAAATTGCCATCCCATAATGATTACACTTCAAGCCACAAGTAAAACGGTCCAACCCCTGTGTCTCTACGATGTTCAGATCCAGAGATATAAGGCTTTGTTTATTATGTTGCTAGGGTCTTCATATTTTGTTGCTAGGGGCGTGGCTTAATACTTCAATAAGAATCCTAAGAGACTGATTGGATGCCTGAGTAAAATGAGCCCACCCCTATGTCTCTATGACACTCTGGTGCAAAGATATCCATCTGGGCTTTTTATAATGGTAGTCTATGGGAGATGTTGCTAGGGTACCCAAAATTGTTGCTAGGGGCGTGGCTTAATAGCTCTGGGGTGATCCTAAGAGACTGATTGGATGCTTGAGTAAAATGAGCCCACCCCCATGTCTCTAAGACACTCTAAAGTGAAGATATTCCATCTGGGATGCTTTTATTCCCTTTTATGGGCATGTTTCCTGCCCCATTATAAGTCAATGGGAAATTTTGGGGGCCTCTTACACCCCAGGGGTTCAGCTTACACCCCATTGTGAGGTATGTTCTTACACAGCCTGTCAGCCTCCTTTAATGTGGTAAGCCACAAGTTTCTACAAGTTTCTCACTCGCAGCTATGACCCGTCAAAGTTTGTCTCAATGTTAAGTCAATGGAAATTTTGGGGTGTTTCAGCGCCCCGTTTAGGAATTCGGAAGGTCCCATCAGTTAGAAAAGATATAGCACACCTCGTCAGATCAGACCGAAAGTCTGTCCAAAGTTTGATGGCTGTAGCTTGAAAGCTCTAGGACGAGTTAGAGTTAGAAATTTTAGTCTCAGAAGAAAAAGAATAATAAGTTTAAGTGCAACAACAGTATGTTGGCTTTCTCAAGCCAACATAACAACACAAGGATGAGTAAATTATGAAAGAATTTTCATTGTACCTATAAAATTCCATCATTTTTGTATTCCTACTATGGGAGTCAATGGTCACTATCTGCTGTGGGTTTACCATCATTCCTCAAAATATTTTATTTTGTGTTAATCAGAAAAAAATAATGCATACAGGTTTAAAACAACACGAGGATGAGTAAATTTTGAAAGAATTTTAATTGAACCTATAAAATTCCATCATTTTTTATTCCTACTATGGGAGTCAATGGTCACTATCTGCTGTGGGTTTACCATCATTCCTCAAAATATTTTATTTTGTGTTAATCAGAAAAAAATAATGTATACAGGTTAAAAATAACACAAGGATGAGTAAATTATGAAAGAATTTTCATTGAACCTATAAAATTCCATCATTTTTTTATTCTTACTATGGGAGTCAATGGTCACTATCTGCTGTGGGTTTACCATCATTCCAAAAAATATTTTCTTTTTGTGTTAATCAGAAAAAAACTAATGTATACAGGTTTAAAATAACACAAGGATGAGTAAATTATGAAAGAATTTTCATTGAACCTATAAAATTCCATCATTTTTTTATTCTTACTATGGGAGTCAATGGTCACTATCTGCTGTGGGTTTACTAACATTCCTCAAAATATTTTCTTTTGTGTTAATCAGAAAAAAACTAATGCATAAATGTTTAAAACAACACGAGGATGAGTAAATTATCAAAGAATTTTCATTGAACCTATAAAATTCCATCATTTTTTTATTCCTACTATGGGAGTCAATGGTCACTATCTGCTGTGGGTTTACCATCATTCCTAAAAATATTTTCTTTTTGTGTTAATCAGAAAAAAACTAATGCATACAGGTTTAAAACAACACAAGGATGAGTAAATTATGAAAGAATTTTCATTGAACCTATAAAATTCCATCATTTTTTTATTCCTACTATGGGAGTCAATGGTCACTATCTGCTGTGGGTTTACCATCATTCCTCAAAATATTTTCTTTTGTGTTAATCAGAAAAAAACTAATGCATACAGGTTTAAAACAACACGAGGATGAGTAAATTATGAAAGAATTTTCATTGAACCTATAAAATTCCATCATTTTTTAATTCCTACTATGGGAGTCAATGGTCACTATCTGCTGTGGGTTTACCATCATTCCAAAAAATATTTTCTTTTTGTGTTAATCAGAAAAAAACTAATGTATACAGGTTTAAAATAACACAAGGATGAGTAAATTATGAAAGAATTTTCATTGAACCTATAAAATTCCATCATTTTTTTATTCTTACTATGGGAGTCAATGGTCACTATCTGCTGTGGGTTTACTAACATTCCTCAAAATATTTTCTTTTGTGTTAATCAGAAAAAAACTAATGCATAAATGTTTAAAACAACACGAGGATGAGTAAATTATCAAAGAATTTTAATTGAACCTATAAAATTCCATCATTTTTTTATTCCTACTATGGGAGTCAATGCTCACTATCTGCTGTGGGTTTACCATCATTCCTCAAAATATTTTATTTTGTGTTAATCAGAAAAAACTAATGTATACAGGTTTAAAACAACACAAGGATGAGTAAATTATTAAATAATTTTCATTGAACCTATAAAAATCCATCATTTTTTTAATCCTACTATGGGAGTCAATGGTAACTTTCTGCTGTGGGTTTACCATCATTCCTCAAAATATTTTATTTTGTGTAAATCAGAAAAAAACTAATGCATACAGGTTTAAAACAACACAAGGATGAGTAAATTATGAAATAATTTTCATTTAACCTATAAAATTCCATCATTTTTTTATTCTTACTATGGGAGTCAATGGTCACTATCTGCTGTGGGTTTACTAACATTCCTCAAAATATTTTCTTTTGTGTTAATCAGAAAAAAATAATGCATACAGGTTTAAAACAACACAAGGATGAGTAAATTATGAAATAATTTTCATTTAACCTATAAAATTCCATCATTTTTTTATTCCTACTATGGGAGTCAATGGTCACTATCTGCTGTGGGTTTACCATCATTCCTCAAAATATTTTCTTTTGTGTTAATCAGAAAAAAACTAATGCATAAATGTTTAAAACAACACGAGGATGAGTAAATTATGAAAGAATTTTCATTGTACCTATAAAATTCCATCATTTTTTTATTCCTACTATGGGAGTCAATGGTCACTATCTGCTGTGGGTTTACCATCATTCCTCAAAATATTTAATTTTGTGTTAATCAGAAAAAAACTAATGCATACAGGTTTAAAACAACACGAGGATGAGTAAATTATGAAAGAATTTTCATTGAACCTATAAAATTCCATCATTTTTGTATTCTTACTATGGGAGTCAATGGTAACTTTCTGCTGTGGGTTTACCATCATTCCTCAAAATATTTTATTTTGTGTTAATCAGAAAAAAACTAATGCATACAGGTTTAAAACAACACAAGGATGAGTAAATTATGAAATAATTTTCATTTAACCTATAAAATTCCATCATTTTTTTATTCCTACTATGGGAGTCAATGGTCACTATCTGCTGTGGGTTTACCATCATTCCAAAAAATATTTTCTTTTTGTGTTAATCAGAAAAAAACTAATGCATACAGGTTTAAAACAACACAAGGATGAGTAAATATGAAAGAATTTTCATTGTACCTATAAAATTCCATCATTTTTTTATTCCTACTATGGGAATCAATGGTCACTATCTGCTGTGGGTTTACCATCATTCCTAAAAATATTTTCTTTTTGTGTTAATCAGAAAAAAACTAATCCATACAGGTTTAAAACAACACAAGGATGAGTCAATTTTGAAAGAATTTTCATTGAACCTATAAAATTCCATCATTTTTTATTCCTACTATGGGAGTCAATGGTCACTATCGGCTGTGGGTTTACCATCATTTCAAAAAATATTTTCTTTTTGTGTTAATCAGAAAAAAACTAATGCATACAGGTTTAAAACAACACAAGGATGAGTAAATTATGAAAGAATTTTCATTGAACCTATAAAAATCCATCATTTTTTTTAATCCTACTATGGGAGTCAATGGTAACTTTCTGCTGTGGGTTTACCATCATTCCTCAAAATATTTTCTTTTGTGTTAATCAGACAAAAACTAATGCATACAGGTTTAAAACAACACAAGGATGAGTAAATTATGAAATAATTTTCATTTAACCTATAAAATTCCATCATTTTTTTATTCCTACTATGGGAGTGAATGGTCACTATCTGCTGTGGGTTTACCATCATTCCTCAAAATATTTTCTTTTGTGTTAATCAGAAAAAAACTAATGCATACAGGTTTAAAACAACACAAGGATGAGTAAATTATGAAATAATTTTCATTTAACCTATAAAATTCCATCATTTTTTTATTCCTACTATGGGAGTCAATGGTCACTATCTGCTGTGGGTTTACCATCATTCCTCAAAATATTTTCTTTTGTGTTAATCAGAAAAAAACTAATGCATAAATGTTTAAAACAACACAAGGATGAGTAAATTATGAAAGAATTTTCATTGTACCTATAAAATTCCATCATTTTTGTATTCCTACTATGGGAGTCAATGGTCACTATCTGCTGTGGGTTTACCATCATTCCTCAAAATATTTTATTTTGTGTTAATCAGAAAAAAACTAATGCATACAGGTTTAAAACAACACGAGGATGAGTAAATTATGAAAGAATTTTCATTGAACCTATAAAATTCCATCATTTTTTTATTCCTACTATGGGAGTCAATGCTCACTATCTGCTGTGGGTTTACCATCATTCCTCAAAATATTTTATTTTGTGTTAATCAGAAAAAACTAATGTATACAGGTTTAATATAACACAAGGATGAGTAAATTATGAAAGAATTTTCATTGAACCTATAAAATTCCATCATTTTTTTATTCTTACTATGGGAGTCAATGGTAACTTTCTGCTGTGGGTTTACCATCATTCCTCAAAATATTTTATTTTGTGTTAATCAGAAAAAAACTAATGCATACAGGTTTAAAACAACACGAGGATGAGTAAATTATCAAAGAATTTTCATTGAACCTATAAAATTCCATCATTTTTTTATTCCTACTATGGGAGTCAATGGTCACTATCTGCTGTGGGTTTACCATCATTCCTAAAAATATTTTCTTTTTGTGTTAATCAGAAAAAAAACTAATGCATACAGGTTTAAAACAACACAAGGATGAGTAAATTATGAAAGAATTTTCATTGAACCTATAAAATTCCATCATTTTTGTATTCCTACTATGGGAGTCAATGGTCACTATCTGCTGTGGGTTTACCATCATTCCTCAAAATATTTTATTTTGTGTTAATCAGAAAAAAACTAATGCATACAGGTTTAAAACAACACGAGGATGAGTAAATTATGAAAGAATTTTCATTGAACCTATAAAATTCCATCATTTTTTTATTCCTACTATGGGAGTCAATGCTCACTATCTGCTGTGGGTTTACCATCATTCCTCAAAATATTTTATTTTGTGTTAATCAGAAAAAACTAATGTATACAGGTTTAATATAACACAAGGATGAGTAAATTATGAAAGAATTTTCATTGAACCTATAAAATTCCATCATTTTTTTATTCTTACTATGGGAGTCAATGGTAACTTTCTGCTGTGGGTTTACCATCATTCCTCAAAATATTTTATTTTGTGTTAATCAGAAAAAAACTAATGCATACAGGTTTAAAACAACACGAGGATGAGTAAATTATCAAAGAATTTTCATTGAACCTATAAAATTCCATCATTTTTTTATTCCTACTATGGGAGTCAATGGTCACTATCTGCTGTGGGTTTACCATCATTCCTAAAAATATTTTCTTTTTGTGTTAATCAGAAAAAAAACTAATGCATACAGGTTTAAAACAACACAAGGATGAGTAAATTATGAAAGAATTTTCATTGAACCTATAAAATTCCATCATTTTTTTATTCCTACTATGGGAGTCAATGGTCACTATCTGCTGTGGGTTTACCATCATTCCTCAAAATATTTTCTTTTGTGTTAATCAGAAAAAAACTAATGCATACAGGTTTAAAACAACAAAAGGATGAGTAAATTATTAAATAATTTTCATTGAACCTATAAAAATCCATCATTTTTTTAATCCTACTATGGGAGTCAATGGTAACTTTCTGCTGTGGGTTTACCATCATTCCTCAAAATATTTTATTTTGTGTTAATCAGAAAAAAACTAATGCATACAGGTTTAAAATAACACAAGGATGAGTAAATTATGAAAGAATTTTCATTGAACCTATAAAATTCCATCATTTTTTTATTCCTACTATGGGAGTCAATGGTCACTATCTGCTGTGGGTTTACCATCATTCCTCAAAATATTTTCTTTTGTGTTAATCAGAAAAAAACTAATGCATAAATGTTTAAAACAACACGAGGATGAGTAAATTATGAAAGAATTTTCATTTAACCTATAAAATTCCATCATTTTTTTATTCCTACTATGGGAGTCAATGGTCACTATCTGCTGTGGGTTTACCATCATTCCTCAAAATATTTTCTTTTGTGTTAATCAGAAAAAAACTAATGCATAAATGTTTAAAACAACACGAGGATGAGTAAATTATGAAAGAATTTTCATTGTACCTATAAAATTCCATCATTTTTTTATTCCTACTATGGGAGTCAATGGTCACTATCTGCTGTGGGTTTACCATCATTCCTCAAAATATTTAATTTTGTGTTAATCAGAAAAAACTAATGCATACAGGTTTAAAACAACACGAGGATGAGTAAATTTTGAAAGAATTTTCATTGAACCTATAAAATTCCATCATTTTTTATTCCTACTATGGGAGTCAATGGTCACTATCTGCTGTGGGTTTACCATCATTCCTCAAAATATTTTATTTTGTGTTAATCAGAAAAAAATAATGTATACAGGTTTAAAATAACACAAGGATGAGTAAATTATGAAAGAATTTTCATTGAACCTATAAAATTCCATCATTTTTTTATTCTTACTATGGGAGTCAATGGTCACTATCTGCTGTGGGTTTACCATCATTCCTCAAAATATTTTCTTTTGTGTTAATCAGAAAAAAACTAATGCATACAGGTTTAAAACAACACAAGGATGAGTAAATTATGAAATAATTTTCATTGAACCTATAAAATTCCATCATTTTTTATTCCTACTATGGGAGTCAATGGTCACTATCTGCTGTGGGTTTACCATCATTCCAAAAAATATTTTCTTTTTGTGTTAATCAGAAAAAAACTAATGTATACAGGTTTAAAATAACACAAGGATGAGTAAATTATGAAAGAATTTTCATTGAACCTATAAAATTCCATCATTTTTTTATTCTTACTATGGGAGTCAATGGTCACTATCTGCTGTGGGTTTACTAACATTCCTCAAAATATTTTCTTTTGTGTTAATCAGAAAAAAACTAATGCATAAATGTTTAAAACAACACGAGGATGAGTAAATTATCAAAGAATTTTCATTGAACCTATAAAATTCCATCATTTTTTTATTCCTACTATGGGAGTCAATGGTCACTATCTGCTGTGGGTTTACCATCATTCCTAAAAATATTTTCTTTTTGTGTTAATCAGAAAAAAAACTAATGCATACAGGTTTAAAACAACACAAGGATGAGTAAATTATGAAAGAATTTTCATTGAACCTATAAAATTCCATCAGTTTTTTATTCCTACTATGGGAGTCAATGGTCACTATCTGCTGTGGGTTTACCATCATTCCTCAAAATATTTTATTTTGTGTTAATCAGAAAAAACTAATGTATACAGTTTTAAAATAACACAAGGATGAGTAAATTATGAAAGAATTTTCATTGAACCTATAAAATTCCATCATTTTTTATTCTTACTATGGGAGTCAATGGTCACTATCTGCTGTGGGTTTACTAACATTCCTCAAAATATTTTCTTTTGTGTTAATCAGAAAAAAACTAATGCATAAATGTTTAAAACAACACGAGGATGAGTAAATTATCAAAGAATTTTAATTGAACCTATAAAATTCCATCATTTTTTTATTCCTACTATGGGAGTCAATGCTCACTATCTGCTGTGGGTTTACCATCATTCCTCAAAATATTTTATTTTGTGTTAATCAGAAAAAACTAATGTATACAGGTTTAAAACAACACAAAGATGAGTAAATTATTAAATAATTTTCATTGAACCTATAAAAATCCATCATTTTTTTAATCCTACTATGGGAGTCAATGGTAACTTTCTGCTGTGGGTTTACCATCATTCCTCAAAATATTTTATTTTGTGTAAATCAGAAAAAAACTAATGCATACAGGTTTAAAACAACACAAGGATGAGTAAATTATGAAATAATTTTCATTTAACCTATAAAATTCCATCATTTTTTATTCCTACTATGGGAGTCAATGGTCACTATCTGCTGTGGGTTTACCATCATTCCTCAAAATATTTTATTTTGTGTTAATCAGCAAAAACTAATGTATACAGGTTTAAAATAACACAAGGATGAGTAAATTATGAAAGAATTTTCATTGAACCTATAAAATTCCATCATTTTTTTATTCTTACTATGGGAGTCAATGGTCACTATCTGCTGTGGGTTTACTAACATTCCTCAAAATATTTTCTTTTGTGTTAATCAGAAAAAAATAATGCATACAGGTTTAAAACAACACAAGGATGAGTAAATTATGAAATAATTTTCATTTAACCTATAAAATTCCATCATTTTTTTATTCCTACTATGGGAGTCAATGGTCACTATCTGCTGTGGGTTTACCATCATTCCTCAATATATTTAATTTTGTGTTAATCAGAAAAAAACTAATGCATACAGGTTTAAAACAACACGAGGATGAGTAAATTATGAAAGAATTTTCATTGAACCTATAAAATTCCATCATTTTTGTATTCTTACTATGGGAGTCAATGGTAACTTTCTGCTGTGGGTTTACCATCATTCCTCAAAATATTTTATTTTGTGTTAATCAGAAAAAAACTAATGCATACAGGTTTAAAACAACACAAGGATGAGTAAATTATGAAATAATTTTCATTTAACCTATAAAATTCCTTCATTTTTTTATTCCTACTATGGGAGTCAATGGTCACTATCTGCTGTGGGTTTACCATCATTCCAAAAAATATTTTCTTTTTGTGTTAATCAGAAAAAAACTAATGCATACAGGTTTAAAACAACACAAGGATGAGTAAATTATGAAAGAATTTTCATTGTACCTATAAAATTCCATCATTTTTTTATTCCTACTATGGGAATCAATGGTCACTATCTGCTGTGGGTTTACCATCATTCCTAAAAATATTTTCTTTTTGTGTTAATCAGAAAAAAACTAATCCATACAGGTTTAAAACAACACAAGGATGAGTCAATTTTGAAAGAATTTTCATTGAACCTATAAAATTCCATCATTTTTTATTCCTACTATGGGAGTCAATGGTCACTATCGGCTGTGGGTTTACCATCATTTCAAAAAATATTTTCTTTTTGTGTTAATCAGAAAAAAACTAATGCATACAGGTTTAAAACAACACAAGGATGAGTAAATTATGAAATAATTTTCATTTAACCTATAAAATTCCATCATTTTTTATTCCTACTATGGGAGTCAATGGTCACTATCTGCTGTGGGTTTACCATCATTCCTCAAAATATTTTATTTTGTGTTAATCAGCAAAAACTAATGTATACAAGTTTAAAATAACACAAGGATGAGTAAATTATGAAAGAATTTTCATTGAACCTATAAAATTCCATCATTTTTTTATTCTTACTATGGGAGTCAAAGGTCACTATCTGCTGTGGGTTTACTAACATTCCTCAAAATATTTTCTTTTGTGTTAATCAGAAAAAAATAATGCATACAGGTTTAAAACAACACAAGGATGAGTAAATTATGAAATAATTTTCATTTAACCTATAAAATTCCATCATTTTTTTATTCCTACTATGGGAGTCAATGGTCACTATCTGCTGTGGGTTTACCATCATTCCTCAAAATATTTTCTTTTGTGTTAATCAGAAAAAAACTAATGCATAAATGTTTAAAACAACACGAGGATGAGTAAATTATGAAAGAATTTTCATTGTACCTATAAAATTCCATCATTTTTTTATTCCTACTATGGGAGTCAATGGTCACTATCTGCTGTGGGTTTACCATCATTCCTCAATATATTTAATTTTGTGTTAATCAGAAAAAAACTAATGCATACAGGTTTAAAACAACACGAGGATGAGTAAATTATGAAAGAATTTTCATTGAACCTATAAAATTCCATCATTTTTGTATTCTTACTATGGGAGTCAATGGTAACTTTCTGCTGTGGGTTTACCATCATTCCTCAAAATATTTTATTTTGTGTTAATCAGAAAAAAACTAATGCATACAGGTTTAAAACAACACAAGGATGAGTAAATTATGAAATAATTTTCATTTAACCTATAAAATTCCTTCATTTTTTTATTCCTACTATGGGAGTCAATGGTCACTATCTGCTGTGGGTTTACCATCATTCCAAAAAATATTTTCTTTTTGTGTTAATCAGAAAAAAACTAATGCATACAGGTTTAAAACAACACAAGGATGAGTAAATTATGAAAGAATTTTCATTGTACCTATAAAATTCCATCATTTTTTTATTCCTACTATGGGAATCAATGGTCACTATCTGCTGTGGGTTTACCATCATTCCTAAAAATATTTTCTTTTTGTGTTAATCAGAAAAAAACTAATCCATACAGGTTTAAAACAACACAAGGATGAGTCAATTTTGAAAGAATTTTCATTGAACCTATAAAATTCCATCATTTTTTATTCCTACTATGGGAGTCAATGGTCACTATCGGCTGTGGGTTTACCATCATTTCAAAAAATATTTTCTTTTTGTGTTAATCAGAAAAAAACTAATGCATACAGGTTTAAAACAACACAAGGATGAGTAAATTATGAAAGAATTTTCATTGAACCTATAAAAATCCATCATTTTTTTAATCCTACTATGGGAGTCAATGGTAACTTTCTGCTGTGGGTTTACCATCATTCCTCAAAATATTTTCTTTTGTGTTAATCAGACAAAAACTAATGCATACAGGTTTAAAACAACACAAGGATGAGTAAATTATGAAATAATTTTCATTTAACCTATAAAATTCCATCATTTTTTTATTCCTACTATGGGAGTGAATGGTCACTATCTGCTGTGGGTTTACCATCATTCCTCAAAATATTTTCTTTTGTGTTAATCAGAAAAAAACTAATGCATACAGGTTTAAAACAACACAAGGATGAGTAAATTATGAAATAATTTTCATTGAACCTATAAAATTCCATCATTTTTTTATTCCTACTATGGGAGTCAATGGTCACTATCTGCTGTGGGTTTACCATCATTCCTCAAAATATTTTCTTTTGTGTTAATCAGAAAAAAACTAATGCATAAATGTTTAAAACAACACAAGGATGAGTAAATTATGAAAGAATTTTCATTGAACCTATAAAATTCCATCATTTTTTTATTCTTACTATGGGAGTCAATGGTCACTATCTGCTGTGGGTTTACTAACATTCCTCAAAATATTTTCTTTTGTGTTAATCAGAAAAAAACTAATGCATAAATGTTTAAAACAACACGAGGATGAGTAAATTATCAAAGAATTTTCATTGAACCTATAAAAATCCATCATTTTTTTATTCCTACTATGGGAGTCAATGGTCACTATCTGCTGTGGGTTTACCATCATTCCTAAAAATATTTTCTTTTTGTGTTAATCAGAAAAAAAACTAATGCATACAGGTTTAAAACAACACAAGGATGAGTAAATTATGAAAGAATTTTCATTGAACCTATAAAATTCCATCATTTTTTTATTCCTACTATGGGAGTCAATGGTCACTATCTGCTGTGGGTTTACCATCATTCCTCAAAATATTTTCTTTTGTGTTAATCAGAAAAAAACTAATGCATACAGGTTTAAAACAACACGAGGATGAGTAAATTATGAAAGAATTTTCATTGAACCTATAAAATTCCATCATTTTTTAATTCCTACTATGGGAGTCAATGGTCACTATCTGCTGTGGGTTTACCATCATTCCTCAAAATATTTTATTTTGTGTTAATCAGAAAAAACTAATGTATACAGGTTTAAAATAACACAAGGATGAGTAAATTATGAAAGAATTTTCATTGAACCTATAAAATTCCATCATTTTTTTATTCTTACTATGGGAGTCAATGGTCACTATCTGCTGTGGGTTTACTAACATTCCTCAAAATATTTTCTTTTGTGTTAATCAGAAAAAAACTAATGCATAAATGTTTAAAACAACACGAGGATGAGTAAATTATCAAAGAATTTTAATTGAACCTATAAAATTCCATCATTTTTTTATTCCTACTATGGGAGTCAATGCTCACTATCTGCTGTGGGTTTACCATCATTCCTCAAAATATTTTATTTTGTGTTAATCAGAAAAAACTAATGTATACAGGTTTAAAACAACACAAGGATGAGTAAATTATTAAATAATTTTCATTGAACCTATAAAAATCCATCATTTTTTTAATCCTACTATGGGAGTCAATGGTAACTTTCTGCTGTGGGTTTACCATCATTCCTCAAAATATTTTATTTTGTGTAAATAAAAAAAAAACTAATGCATACAGGTTTAAAACAACACAAGGATGAGTAAATTATGAAATAATTTTCATTTAACCTATAAAATTCCATCATTTTTTTATTCCTACTATGGGAGTCAATGGTCACTATCTGCTGTGGGTTTACCATCATTCCTCAATATATTTAATTTTGTGTTAATCAGCAAAAACTAATGTATACAGGTTTAAAATAACACAAGGATGAGTAAATTATGAAAGAATTTTCATTGAACCTATAAAATTCCATCATTTTTTTATTCTTACTATGGGAGTCAATGGTCACTATCTGCTGTGGGTTTACTAACATTCCTCAAAATATTTTCTTTTGTGTTAATCAGAAAAAAATAATGCATACAGGTTTAAAACAACACAAGGATGAGTAAATTATGAAATAATTTTCATTTAACCTATAAAATTCCATCATTTTTTTATTCCTACTATGGGAGTCAATGGTCACTATCTGCTGTGGGTTTACCATCATTCCTCAAAATATTTTATTTTGTGTTAATCAGAAAAAAACTAATGCATAAATGTTTAAAACAACACGAGGATGAGTAAATTATGAAAGAATTTTCATTGTACCTATAAAATTCCATCATTTTTTTATTCCTACTATGGGAGTCAATGGTCACTATCTGCTGTGGGTTTACCATCATTCCTCAATATATTTAATTTTGTGTTAATCAGAAAAAAACTAATGCATACAGGTTTAAAACAACACGAGGATGAGTAAATTATGAAAGAATTTTCATTGAACCTATAAAATTCCATCATTTTTGTATTCTTACTATGGGAGTCAATGGTAACTTTCTGCTGTGGGTTTACCATCATTCCTCAAAATATTTTATTTTGTGTTAATCAGAAAAAAACTAATGCATACAGGTTTAAAACAACACAAGGATGAGTAAATTATGAAATAATTTTCATTTAACCTATAAAATTCCTTCATTTTTTTATTCCTACTATGGGAGTCAATGGTCACTATCTGCTGTGGGTTTACCATCATTCCAAAAAATATTTTCTTTTTGTGTTAATCAGAAAAAAACTAATGCATACAGGTTTAAAACAACACAAGGATGAGTAAATTATGAAAGAATTTTCATTGTACCTATAAAATTCCATCATTTTTTTATTCCTACTATGGGAATCAATGGTCACTATCTGCTGTGGGTTTACCATCATTCCTAAAAATATTTTCTTTTTGTGTTAATCAGAAAAAAACTAATCCATACAGGTTTAAAACAACACAAGGATGAGTCAATTTTGAAAGAATTTTCATTGAACCTATAAAATTCCATCATTTTTTATTCCTACTATGGGAGTCAATGGTCACTATCGGCTGTGGGTTTACCATCATTTCAAAAAATATTTTCTTTTTGTGTTAATCAGAAAAAAACTAATGCATACAGGTTTAAAACAACACAAGGATGAGTAAATTATGAAAGAATTTTCATTGAACCTATAAAAATCCATCATTTTTTTAATCCTACTATGGGAGTCAATGGTAACTTTCTGCTGTGGGTTTACCATCATTCCTCAAAATATTTTCTTTTGTGTTAATCAGACAAAAACTAATGCATACAGGTTTAAAACAACACAAGGATGAGTAAATTATGAAATAATTTTCATTTAACCTATAAAATTCCATCATTTTTTTATTCCTACTATGGGAGTGAATGGTCACTATCTGCTGTGGGTTTACCATCATTCCTCAAAATATTTTCTTTTGTGTTAATCAGAAAAAAACTAATGCATACAGGTTTAAAACAACACAAGGATGAGTAAATTATGAAATAATTTTCATTGAACCTATAAAATTCCATCATTTTTTTATTCCTACTATGGGAGTCAATGGTCACTATCTGCTGTGGGTTTACCATCATTCCTCAAAATATTTTCTTTTGTGTTAATCAGAAAAAAACTAATGCATAAATGTTTAAAACAACACAAGGATGAGTAAATTATGAAAGAATTTTCATTGAACCTATAAAATTCCATCATTTTTTTATTCTTACTATGGGAGTCAATGGTCACTATCTGCTGTGGGTTTACTAACATTCCTCAAAATATTTTCTTTTGTGTTAATCAGAAAAAAACTAATGCATAAATGTTTAAAACAACACGAGGATGAGTAAATTATCAAAGAATTTTCATTGAACCTATAAAATTCCATCATTTTTTTATTCCTACTATGGGAGTCAATGGTCACTATCTGCTGTGGGTTTACCATCATTCCTAAAAATATTTTCTTTTTGTGTTAATCAGAAAAAAAACTAATGCATACAGGTTTAAAACAACACAAGGATGAGTAAATTATGAAAGAATTTTCATTGAACCTATAAAATTCCATCATTTTTTTATTCCTACTATGGGAGTCAATGGTCACTATCTGCTGTGGGTTTACCATCATTCCTCAAAATATTTTATTTTGTGTTAATCAGAAAAAACTAATGTATACAGGTTTAAAATAACACAAGGATGAGTAAATTATGAAAGAATTTTCATTGAACCTATAAAATTCCATCATTTTTTTATTCCTACTATGGGAGTCAATGGTCACTATCTGCTGTGGGTTTACCATCATTCCTCAAAATATTTTCTTTTGTGTTAATCAGAAAAAAACTAATGCATACAGGTTTAAAACAACACAAGGATGAGTAAATTATGAAAGAATTTTCATTGAACCTATAAAAATCCATAATTTTTTTAATCCTACTATGGGAGTCAATGGTAACTTTCTGCTGTGGGTTTACCATCATTCCTCAAAATATTTTCTTTTGTGTTAATCAGAAAAAAACTAATGCATACAGGTTTAAAACAACACAAGGATGAGTAAATTATGAAATAATTTTCATTTAACCTATAAAATTCCATCATTTTTTTATTCCTACTATGGGAGTCAATGGTCACTATCTGCTGTGGGTTTACCATCATTCCTCAATATATTTAATTTTGTGTTAATCAGCAAAAACTAATGTATACAGGTTTAAAATAACACAAGGATGAGTAAATTATGAAAGAATTTTCATTGAACCTATAAAATTCCATCATTTTTTTATTCTTACTATGGGAGTCAATGGTCACTATCTGCTGTGGGTTTACTAACATTCCTCAAAATATTTTCTTTTGTGTTAATCAGAAAAAAATAATGCATACAGGTTTAAAACAACACAAGGATGAGTAAATTATGAAATAATTTTCATTTAACCTATAAAATTCCATCATTTTTTTATTCCTACTATGGGAGTTAATGGTCACTATCTGCTGTGGGTTTACCATCATTCCTCAAAATATTTTCTTTTGTGTTAATCAGAAAAAAACTAATGCATAAATGTTTAAAACAACACGAGGATGAGTAAATTATGAAAGAATTTTCAATGTACCTATAAAATTCCATCATTTTTTTATTCCTACTATGGGAGTCAATGGTCACTATCTGCTGTGGGTTTACCATCATTCCTCAATATATTTAATTTTGTGTTAATCAGAAAAAAACTAATGCATACAGGTTTAAAACAACACGAGGATGAGTAAATTATGAAAGAATTTTCATTGAACCTATAAAATTCCATCATTTTTGTATTCTTACTATGGGAGTCAATGGTAACTTTCTGCTGTGGGTTTACCATCATTCCTCAAAATATTTTATTTTGTGTTAATCAGAAAAAAACTAATGCATACAGGTTTAAAACAACACAAGGATGAGTAAATTATGAAATAATTTTCATTTAACCTATAAAATTCCTTCATTTTTTTATTCCTACTATGGGAGTCAATGGTCACTATCTGCTGTGGGTTTACCATCATTCCAAAAAATATTTTCTTTTTGTGTTAATCAGAAAAAAACTAATGCATACAGGTTTAAAACAACACAAGGATGAGTAAATTATGAAAGAATTTTCATTGTACCTATAAAATTCCATCATTTTTTTATTCCTACTATGGGAATCAATGGTCACTATCTGCTGTGGGTTTACCATCATTCCTAAAAATATTTTCTTTTTGTGTTAATCAGAAAAAAACTAATCCATACAGGTTTAAAACAACACAAGGATGAGTCAATTTTGAAAGAATTTTCATTGAACCTATAAAATTCCATCATTTTTTATTCCTACTATGGGAGTCAATGGTCACTATCGGCTGTGGGTTTACCATCATTTCAAAAAATATTTTCTTTTTGTGTTAATCAGAAAAAAACTAATGCATACAGGTTTAAAACAACACAAGGATGAGTAAATTATGAAAGAATTTTCATTGAACCTATAAAAATCCATCATTTTTTTAATCCTACTATGGGAGTCAATGGTAACTTTCTGCTGTGGGTTTACCATCATTCCTCAAAATATTTTCTTTTGTGTTAATCAGACAAAAACTAATGCATACAGGTTTAAAACAACACAAGGATGAGTAAATTATGAAATAATTTTCATTTAACCTATAAAATTCCATCATTTTTTTATTCCTACTATGGGAGTGAATGGTCACTATCTGCTGTGGGTTTACCATCATTTCAAAAAATATTTTCTTTTTGTGTTAATCAGAAAAAAACTAATGCATACAGGTTTAAAACAACACAAGGATGAGTAAATTATGAAAGAATTTTCATTGAACCTATAAAAATCCATCATTTTTTTAATCCTACTATGGGAGTCAATGGTAACTTTCTGCTGTGGGTTTACCATCATTCCTCAAAATATTTTCTTTTGTGTTAATCAGACAAAAACTAATGCATACAGGTTTAAAACAACACAAGGATGAGTAAATTATGAAATAATTTTCATTTAACCTATAAAATTCCATCATTTTTTTATTCCTACTATGGGAGTGAATGGTCACTATCTGCTGTGGGTTTACCATCATTCCTCAAAATATTTTCTTTTGTGTTAATCAGAAAAAAACTAATGCATACAGGTTTAAAACAACACAAGGATGAGTAAATTATGAAATAATTTTCATTGAACCTATAAAATTCCATCATTTTTTTATTCCTACTATGGGAGTCAATGGTCACTATCTGCTGTGGGTTTACCATCATTCCTCAAAATATTTTCTTTTGTGTTAATCAGAAAAAAACTAATGCATAAATGTTTAAAACAACACAAGGATGAGTAAATTATGAAAGAATTTTCATTGAACCTATAAAATTCCATCATTTTTTTATTCTTACTATGGGAGTCAATGGTCACTATCTGCTGTGGGTTTACTAACATTCCTCAAAATATTTTCTTTTGTGTTAATCAGAAAAAAACTAATGCATAAATGTTTAAAACAACACGAGGATGAGTAAATTATCAAAGAATTTTCATTGAACCTATAAAAATCCATCATTTTTTTATTCCTACTATGGGAGTCAATGGTCACTATCTGCTGTGGGTTTACCATCATTCCTAAAAATATTTTCTTTTTGTGTTAATCAGAAAAAAAACTAATGCATACAGGTTTAAAACAACACAAGGATGAGTAAATTATGAAAGAATTTTCATTGAACCTATAAAATTCCATCATTTTTTTATTCCTACTATGGGAGTCAATGGTCACTATCTGCTGTGGGTTTACCATCATTCCTCAAAATATTTTCTTTTGTGTTAATCAGAAAAAAACTAATGCATACAGGTTTAAAACAACACGAGGATGAGTAAATTATGAAAGAATTTTCATTGAACCTATAAAATTCCATCATTTTTTAATTCCTACTATGGGAGTCAATGGTCACTATCTGCTGTGGGTTTACCATCATTCCTCAAAATATTTTATTTTGTGTTAATCAGAAAAAACTAATGTATACAGGTTTAAAATAACACAAGGATGAGTAAATTATGAAAGAATTTTCATTGAACCTATAAAATTCCATCATTTTTTTATTCTTACTATGGGAGTCAATGGTCACTATCTGCTGTGGGTTTACTAACATTCCTCAAAATATTTTCTTTTGTGTTAATCAGAAAAAAACTAATGCATAAATGTTTAAAACAACACGAGGATGAGTAAATTATCAAAGAATTTTAATTGAACCTATAAAATTCCATCATTTTTTTATTCCTACTATGGGAGTCAATGCTCACTATCTGCTGTGGGTTTACCATCATTCCTCAAAATATTTTATTTTGTGTTAATCAGAAAAAACTAATGTATACAGGTTTAAAACAACACAAGGATGAGTAAATTATTAAATAATTTTCATTGAACCTATAAAAATCCATCATTTTTTTAATCCTACTATGGGAGTCAATATTAACTTTCTGCTGTGGGTTTACCATCATTCCTCAAAATATTTTATTTTGTGTAAATCAAAAAAAAACTAATGCATACAGGTTTAAAACAACACAAGGATGAGTAAATTATGAAATAATTTTCATTTAACCTATAAAATTCCATCATTTTTTTATTCCTACTATGGGAGTCAATGGTCACTATCTGCTGTGGGTTTACCATCATTCCTCAATATATTTAATTTTGTGTTAATCAGCAAAAACTAATGTATACAGGTTTAAAATAACACAAGGATGAGTAAATTATGAAAGAATTTTCATTGAACCTATAAAATTCCATCATTTTTTTATTCTTACTATGGGAGTCAATGGTCACTATCTGCTGTGGGTTTACTAACATTCCTCAAAATATTTTCTTTTGTGTTAATCAGAAAAAAATAATGCATACAGGTTTAAAACAACACAAGGATGAGTAAATTATGAAATAATTTTCATTTAACCTATAAAATTCCATCATTTTTTTATTCCTACTATGGGAGTCAATGGTCACTATCTGCTGTGGGTTTACCATCATTCCTCAAAATATTTTCTTTTGTGTTAATCAGAAAAAAACTAATGCATAAATGTTTAAAACAACACGAGGATGAGTAAATTATGAAAGAATTTTCATTGTACCTATAAAATTCCATCATTTTTTTATTCCTACTATGGGAGTCAATGGTCACTATCTGCTGTGGGTTTACCATCATTCCTCAATATATTTAATTTTGTGTTAATCAGAAAAAAACTAATGCATACAGGTTTAAAACAACACGAGGATGAGTAAATTATGAAAGAATTTTCATTGAACCTATAAAATTCCATCATTTTTGTATTCTTACTATGGGAGTCAATGGTAACTTTCTGCTGTGGGTTTACCATCATTCCTCAAAATATTTTATTTTGTGTTAATCAGAAAAAAACTAATGCATACAGGTTTAAAACAACACAAGGATGAGTAAATTATGAAATAATTTTCATTTAACCTATAAAATTCCTTCATTTTTTTATTCCTACTATGGGAGTCAATGGTCACTATCTGCTGTGGGTTTACCATCATTCCAAAAAATATTTTCTTTTTGTGTTAATCAGAAAAAAACTAATGCATACAGGTTTAAAACAACACAAGGATGAGTAAATTATGAAAGAATTTTCATTGTACCTATAAAATTCCATCATTTTTTTATTCCTACTATGGGAATCAATGGTCACTATCTGCTGTGGGTTTACCATCATTCCTAAAAATATTTTCTTTTTGTGTTAATCAGAAAAAAACTAATCCATACAGGTTTAAAACAACACAAGGATGAGTCAATTTTGAAAGAATTTTCATTGAACCTATAAAATTCCATCATTTTTTATTCCTACTATGGGAGTCAATGGTCACTATCGGCTGTGGGTTTACCATCATTTCAAAAAATATTTTCTTTTTGTGTTAATCAGAAAAAAACTAATGCATACAGGTTTAAAACAACACAAGGATGAGTAAATTATGAAAGAATTTTCATTGAACCTATAAAAATCCATCATTTTTTTAATCCTACTATGGGAGTCAATGGTAACTTTCTGCTGTGGGTTTACCATCATTCCTCAAAATATTTTCTTTTGTGTTAATCAGACAAAAACTAATGCATACAGGTTTAAAACAACACAAGGATGAGTAAATTATGAAATAATTTTCATTTAACCTATAAAATTCCATCATTTTTTTATTCCTACTATGGGAGTGAATGGTCACTATCTGCTGTGGGTTTACCATCATTCCTCAAAATATTTTCTTTTGTGTTAATCAGAAAAAAACTAATGCATACAGGTTTAAAACAACACAAGGATGAGTAAATTATGAAATAATTTTCATTGAACCTATAAAATTCCATCATTTTTTTATTCCTACTATGGGAGTCAATGGTCACTATCTGCTGTGGGTTTACCATCATTCCTCAAAATATTTTCTTTTGTGTTAATCAGAAAAAAACTAATGCATAAATGTTTAAAACAACACAAGGATGAGTAAATTATGAAAGAATTTTCATTGAACCTATAAAATTCCATCATTTTTTTATTCTTACTATGGGAGTCAATGGTCACTATCTGCTGTGGGTTTACTAACATTCCTCAAAATATTTTCTTTTGTGTTAATCAGAAAAAAACTAATGCATAAATGTTTAAAACAACACGAGGATGAGTAAATTATCAAAGAATTTTCATTGAACCTATAAAATTCCATCATTTTTTTATTCCTACTATGGGAGTCAATGGTCACTATCTGCTGTGGGTTTACCATCATTCCTAAAAATATTTTCTTTTTGTGTTAATCAGAAAAAAAACTAATGCATACAGGTTTAAAACAACACAAGGATGAGTAAATTATGAAAGAATTTTCATTGAACCTATAAAATTCCATCATTTTTTTATTCCTACTATGGGAGTCAATGGTCACTATCTGCTGTGGGTTTACCATCATTCCTCAAAATATTTTATTTTGTGTTAATCAGAAAAAACTAATGTATACAGGTTTAAAATAACACAAGGATGAGTAAATTATGAAAGAATTTTCATTGAACCTATAAAATTCCATCATTTTTTTATTCCTACTATGGGAGTCAATGGTCACTATCTGCTGTGGGTTTACCATCATTCCTCAAAATATTTTCTTTTGTGTTAATCAGAAAAAAACTAATGCATACAGGTTTAAAACAACACAAGGATGAGTAAATTATGAAAGAATTTTCATTGAACCTATAAAAATCCATAATTTTTTTAATCCTACTATGGGAGTCAATGGTAACTTTCTGCTGTGGGTTTACCATCATTCCTCAAAATATTTTCTTTTGTGTTAATCAGAAAAAAACTAATGCATACAGGTTTAAAACAACACAAGGATGAGTAAATTATGAAATAATTTTCATTTAACCTATAAAATTCCATCATTTTTTTATTCCTACTATGGGAGTCAATGGTCACTATCTGCTGTGGGTTTACCATCATTCCTCAATATATTTAATTTTGTGTTAATCAGCAAAAACTAATGTATACAGGTTTAAAATAACACAAGGATGAGTAAATTATGAAAGAATTTTCATTGAACCTATAAAATTCCATCATTTTTTTATTCTTACTATGGGAGTCAATGGTCACTATCTGCTGTGGGTTTACTAACATTCCTCAAAATATTTTCTTTTGTGTTAATCAGAAAAAAATAATGCATACAGGTTTAAAACAACACAAGGATGAGTAAATTATGAAATAATTTTCATTTAACCTATAAAATTCCATCATTTTTTTATTCCTACTATGGGAGTTAATGGTCACTATCTGCTGTGGGTTTACCATCATTCCTCAAAATATTTTCTTTTGTGTTAATCAGAAAAAAACTAATGCATAAATGTTTAAAACAACACGAGGATGAGTAAATTATGAAAGAATTTTCATTGTACCTATAAAATTCCATCATTTTTTTATTCCTACTATGGGAGTCAATGGTCACTATCTGCTGTGGGTTTACCATCATTCCTCAATATATTTAATTTTGTGTTAATCAGAAAAAAACTAATGCATACAGGTTTAAAACAACACGAGGATGAGTAAATTATGAAAGAATTTTCATTGAACCTATAAAATTCCATCATTTTTGTATTCTTACTATGGGAGTCAATGGTAACTTTCTGCTGTGGGTTTACCATCATTCCTCAAAATATTTTATTTTGTGTTAATCAGAAAAAAACTAATGCATACAGGTTTAAAACAACACAAGGATGAGTAAATTATGAAATAATTTTCATTTAACCTATAAAATTCCTTCATTTTTTTATTCCTACTATGGGAGTCAATGGTCACTATCTGCTGTGGGTTTACCATCATTCCAAAAAATATTTTCTTTTTGTGTTAATCAGAAAAAAACTAATGCATACAGGTTTAAAACAACACAAGGATGAGTAAATTATGAAAGAATTTTCATTGTACCTATAAAATTCCATCATTTTTTTATTCCTACTATGGGAATCAATGGTCACTATCTGCTGTGGGTTTACCATCATTCCTAAAAATATTTTCTTTTTGTGTTAATCAGAAAAAAACTAATCCATACAGGTTTAAAACAACACAAGGATGAGTCAATTTTGAAAGAATTTTCATTGAACCTATAAAATTCCATCATTTTTTATTCCTACTATGGGAGTCAATGGTCACTATCGGCTGTGGGTTTACCATCATTTCAAAAAATATTTTCTTTTTGTGTTAATCAGAAAAAAACTAATGCATACAGGTTTAAAACAACACAAGGATGAGTAAATTATGAAAGAATTTTCATTGAACCTATAAAAATCCATCATTTTTTTAATCCTACTATGGGAGTCAATGGTAACTTTCTGCTGTGGGTTTACCATCATTCCTCAAAATATTTTCTTTTGTGTTAATCAGACAAAAACTAATGCATACAGGTTTAAAACAACACAAGGATGAGTAAATTATGAAATAATTTTCATTTAACCTATAAAATTCCATCATTTTTTTATTCCTACTATGGGAGTGAATGGTCACTATCTGCTGTGGGTTTACCATCATTTCAAAAAATATTTTCTTTTTGTGTTAATCAGAAAAAAACTAATGCATACAGGTTTAAAACAACACAAGGATGAGTAAATTATGAAAGAATTTTCATTGAACCTATAAAAATCCATCATTTTTTTAATCCTACTATGGGAGTCAATGGTAACTTTCTGCTGTGGGTTTACCATCATTCCTCAAAATATTTTCTTTTGTGTTAATCAGACAAAAACTAATGCATACAGGTTTAAAACAACACAAGGATGAGTAAATTATGAAATAATTTTCATTTAACCTATAAAATTCCATCATTTTTTTATTCCTACTATGGGAGTGAATGGTCACTATCTGCTGTGGGTTTACCATCATTCCTCAAAATATTTTCTTTTGTGTTAATCAGAAAAAAACTAATGCATACAGGTTTAAAACAACACAAGGATGAGTAAATTATGAAATAATTTTCATTGAACCTATAAAATTCCATCATTTTTTTATTCCTACTATGGGAGTCAATGGTCACTATCTGCTGTGGGTTTACCATCATTCCTCAAAATATTTTCTTTTGTGTTAATCAGAAAAAAACTAATGCATAAATGTTTAAAACAACACAAGGATGAGTAAATTATGAAAGAATTTTCATTGAACCTATAAAATTCCATCATTTTTTTATTCTTACTATGGGAGTCAATGGTCACTATCTGCTGTGGGTTTACTAACATTCCTCAAAATATTTTCTTTTGTGTTAATCAGAAAAAAACTAATGCATAAATGTTTAAAACAACACGAGGATGAGTAAATTATCAAAGAATTTTCATTGAACCTATAAAAATCCATCATTTTTTTATTCCTACTATGGGAGTCAATGGTCACTATCTGCTGTGGGTTTACCATCATTCCTAAAAATATTTTCTTTTTGTGTTAATCAGAAAAAAAACTAATGCATACAGGTTTAAAACAACACAAGGATGAGTAAATTATGAAAGAATTTTCATTGAACCTATAAAATTCCATCATTTTTTTATTCCTACTATGGGAGTCAATGGTCACTATCTGCTGTGGGTTTACCATCATTCCTCAAAATATTTTCTTTTGTGTTAATCAGAAAAAAACTAATGCATACAGGTTTAAAACAACACGAGGATGAGTAAATTATGAAAGAATTTTCATTGAACCTATAAAATTCCATCATTTTTTAATTCCTACTATGGGAGTCAATGGTCACTATCTGCTGTGGGTTTACCATCATTCCTCAAAATATTTTATTTTGTGTTAATCAGAAAAAACTAATGTATACAGGTTTAAAATAACACAAGGATGAGTAAATTATGAAAGAATTTTCATTGAACCTATAAAATTCCATCATTTTTTTATTCTTACTATGGGAGTCAATGGTCACTATCTGCTGTGGGTTTACTAACATTCCTCAAAATATTTTCTTTTGTGTTAATCAGAAAAAAACTAATGCATAAATGTTTAAAACAACACGAGGATGAGTAAATTATCAAAGAATTTTAATTGAACCTATAAAATTCCATCATTTTTTTATTCCTACTATGGGAGTCAATGCTCACTATCTGCTGTGGGTTTACCATCATTCCTCAAAATATTTTATTTTGTGTTAATCAGAAAAAACTAATGTATACAGGTTTAAAACAACACAAGGATGAGTAAATTATTAAATAATTTTCATTGAACCTATAAAAATCCATCATTTTTTTAATCCTACTATGGGAGTCAATGGTAACTTTCTGCTGTGGGTTTACCATCATTCCTCAAAATATTTTATTTTGTGTAAATCAAAAAAAAACTAATGCATACAGGTTTAAAACAACACAAGGATGAGTAAATTATGAAATAATTTTCATTTAACCTATAAAATTCCATCATTTTTTTATTCCTACTATGGGAGTCAATGGTCACTATCTGCTGTGGGTTTACCATCATTCCTCAAAATATTTTCTTTTGTGTTAATCAGAAAAAAACTAATGCATAAATGTTTAAAACAACACGAGGATGAGTAAATTATGAAAGAATTTTCATTGTACCTATAAAATTCCATCATTTTTTTATTCCTACTATGGGAGTCAATGGTCACTATCTGCTGTGGGTTTACCATCATTCCTCAATATATTTAATTTTGTGTTAATCAGAAAAAAACTAATGCATACAGGTTTAAAACAACACGAGGATGAGTAAATTATGAAAGAATTTTCATTGAACCTATAAAATTCCATCATTTTTGTATTCTTACTATGGGAGTCAATGGTAACTTTCTGCTGTGGGTTTACCATCATTCCTCAAAATATTTTATTTTGTGTTAATCAGAAAAAAACTAATGCATACAGGTTTAAAACAACACAAGGATGAGTAAATTATGAAATAATTTTCATTTAACCTATAAAATTCCTTCATTTTTTTATTCCTACTATGGGAGTCAATGGTCACTATCTGCTGTGGGTTTACCATCATTCCAAAAAATATTTTCTTTTTGTGTTAATCAGAAAAAAACTAATGCATACAGGTTTAAAACAACACAAGGATGAGTAAATTATGAAAGAATTTTCATTGTACCTATAAAATTCCATCATTTTTTTATTCCTACTATGGGAATCAATGGTCACTATCTGCTGTGGGTTTACCATCATTCCTAAAAATATTTTCTTTTTGTGTTAATCAGAAAAAAACTAATCCATACAGGTTTAAAACAACACAAGGATGAGTCAATTTTGAAAGAATTTTCATTGAACCTATAAAATTCCATCATTTTTTATTCCTACTATGGGAGTCAATGGTCACTATCGGCTGTGGGTTTACCATCATTTCAAAAAATATTTTCTTTTTGTGTTAATCAGAAAAAAACTAATGCATACAGGTTTAAAACAACACAAGGATGAGTAAATTATGAAAGAATTTTCATTGAACCTATAAAAATCCATCATTTTTTTAATCCTACTATGGGAGTCAATGGTAACTTTCTGCTGTGGGTTTACCATCATTCCTCAAAATATTTTCTTTTGTGTTAATCAGACAAAAACTAATGCATACAGGTTTAAAACAACACAAGGATGAGTAAATTATGAAATAATTTTCATTTAACCTATAAAATTCCATCATTTTTTTATTCCTACTATGGGAGTGAATGGTCACTATCTGCTGTGGGTTTACCATCATTCCTCAAAATATTTTCTTTTGTGTTAATCAGAAAAAAACTAATGCATACAGGTTTAAAACAACACAAGGATGAGTAAATTATGAAATAATTTTCATTGAACCTATAAAATTCCATCATTTTTTTATTCCTACTATGGGAGTCAATGGTCACTATCTGCTGTGGGTTTACCATCATTCCTCAAAATATTTTCTTTTGTGTTAATCAGAAAAAAACTAATGCATAAATGTTTAAAACAACACAAGGATGAGTAAATTATGAAAGAATTTTCATTGAACCTATAAAATTCCATCATTTTTTTATTCTTACTATGGGAGTCAATGGTCACTATCTGCTGTGGGTTTACTAACATTCCTCAAAATATTTTCTTTTGTGTTAATCAGAAAAAAACTAATGCATAAATGTTTAAAACAACACGAGGATGAGTAAATTATCAAAGAATTTTCATTGAACCTATAAAATTCCATCATTTTTTTATTCCTACTATGGGAGTCAATGGTCACTATCTGCTGTGGGTTTACCATCATTCCTAAAAATATTTTCTTTTTGTGTTAATCAGAAAAAAAACTAATGCATACAGGTTTAAAACAACACAAGGATGAGTAAATTATGAAAGAATTTTCATTGAACCTATAAAATTCCATCATTTTTTTATTCCTACTATGGGAGTCAATGGTCACTATCTGCTGTGGGTTTACCATCATTCCTCAAAATATTTTATTTTGTGTTAATCAGAAAAAACTAATGTATACAGGTTTAAAATAACACAAGGATGAGTAAATTATGAAAGAATTTTCATTGAACCTATAAAATTCCATCATTTTTTTATTCCTACTATGGGAGTCAATGGTCACTATCTGCTGTGGGTTTACCATCATTCCTCAAAATATTTTCTTTTGTGTTAATCAGAAAAAAACTAATGCATACAGGTTTAAAACAACACAAGGATGAGTAAATTATGAAAGAATTTTCATTGAACCTATAAAAATCCATAATTTTTTTAATCCTACTATGGGAGTCAATGGTAACTTTCTGCTGTGGGTTTACCATCATTCCTCAAAATATTTTCTTTTGTGTTAATCAGAAAAAAACTAATGCATACAGGTTTAAAACAACACAAGGATGAGTAAATTATGAAATAATTTTCATTTAACCTATAAAATTCCATCATTTTTTTATTCCTACTATGGGAGTCAATGGTCACTATCTGCTGTGGGTTTACCATCATTCCTCAATATATTTAATTTTGTGTTAATCAGCAAAAACTAATGTATACAGGTTTAAAATAACACAAGGATGAGTAAATTATGAAAGAATTTTCATTGAACCTATAAAATTCCATCATTTTTTTATTCTTACTATGGGAGTCAATGGTCACTATCTGCTGTGGGTTTACTAACATTCCTCAAAATATTTTCTTTTGTGTTAATCAGAAAAAAATAATGCATACAGGTTTAAAACAACACAAGGATGAGTAAATTATGAAATAATTTTCATTTAACCTATAAAATTCCATCATTTTTTTATTCCTACTATGGGAGTCAATGGTCACTATCTGCTGTGGGTTTACCATCATTCCTCAAAATATTTTCTTTTGTGTTAATCAGAAAAAAACTAATGCATAAATGTTTAAAACAACACGAGGATGAGTAAATTATGAAAGAATTTTCATTGTACCTATAAAATTCCATCATTTTTTTATTCCTACTATGGGAGTCAATGGTCACTATCTGCTGTGGGTTTACCATCATTCCTCAATATATTTAATTTTGTGTTAATCAGAAAAAAACTAATGCATACAGGTTTAAAACAACACGAGGATGAGTAAATTATGAAAGAATTTTCATTGAACCTATAAAATTCCATCATTTTTGTATTCTTACTATGGGAGTCAATGGTAACTTTCTGCTGTGGGTTTACCATCATTCCTCAAAATATTTTATTTTGTGTTAATCAGAAAAAAACTAATGCATACAGGTTTAAAACAACACAAGGATGAGTAAATTATGAAATAATTTTCATTTAACCTATAAAATTCCTTCATTTTTTTATTCCTACTATGGGAGTCAATGGTCACTATCTGCTGTGGGTTTACCATCATTCCAAAAAATATTTTCTTTTTGTGTTAATCAGAAAAAAACTAATGCATACAGGTTTAAAACAACACAAGGATGAGTAAATTATGAAAGAATTTTCATTGTACCTATAAAATTCCATCATTTTTTTATTCCTACTATGGGAATCAATGGTCACTATCTGCTGTGGGTTTACCATCATTCCTAAAAATATTTTCTTTTTGTGTTAATCAGAAAAAAACTAATCCATACAGGTTTAAAACAACACAAGGATGAGTCAATTTTGAAAGAATTTTCATTGAACCTATAAAATTCCATCATTTTTTATTCCTACTATGGGAGTCAATGGTCACTATCGGCTGTGGGTTTACCATCATTTCAAAAAATATTTTCTTTTTGTGTTAATCAGAAAAAAACTAATGCATACAGGTTTAAAACAACACAAGGATGAGTAAATTATGAAAGAATTTTCATTGAACCTATAAAAATCCATCATTTTTTTAATCCTACTATGGGAGTCAATGGTAACTTTCTGCTGTGGGTTTACCATCATTCCTAAAAATATTTTCTTTTTGTGTTAATCAGAAAAAAAACTAATGCATACAGGTTTAAAACAACACAAGGATGAGTAAATTATGAAAGAATTTTCATTGAACCTATAAAATTCCATCATTTTTTTATTCCTACTATGGGAGTCAATGGTCACTATCTGCTGTGGGTTTACCATCATTCCTCAAAATATTTTATTTTGTGTTAATCAGAAAAAACTAATGTATACAGGTTTAAAATAACACAAGGATGAGTAAATTATGAAAGAATTTTCATTGAACCTATAAAATTCCATCATTTTTTTATTCCTACTATGGGAGTCAATGGTCACTATCTGCTGTGGGTTTACTATCATTCCTCAAAATATTTTCTTTTGTGTTAATCAGAAAAAAACTAATGCATAAATGTTTAAAACAACACGAGGATGAGTAAATTATGAAAGAATTTTCATTGAACCTATAAAATTCCATCATTTTTTTATTCCTACTATGGGAGTCAATGGTCACTATCTGCTGTGGGTTTACCATCATTCCTCAAAATATTTTCTTTTGTGTTAATCAGAAAAAAACTAATGCATACAGGTTTAAAACAACACAAGGATGAGTAAATTATGAAAGAATTTTCATTGAACCTATAAAAATCCATAATTTTTTTAATCCTACTATGGGAGTCAATGGTAACTTTCTGCTGTGGGTTTACCATCATTCCTCAAAATATTTTCTTTTGTGTTAATCAGAAAAAAACTAATGCATACAGGTTTAAAACAACACAAGGATGAGTAAATTATGAAATAATTTTCATTTAACCTATAAAATTCCATCATTTTTTTATTCCTACTATGGGAGTCAATGGTCACTATCTGCTGTGGGTTTACCATCATTCCTCAAAATATTTTATTTTGTGTTAATCAGAAAAAACTAATGCATAAATGTTTAAAACAACACGAGGATGAGTAATTTATGAAAGAATTTTCATTGAACCTATAAAATTCCATCATTTTTTTATTCCTACTATGGGAGTCAATGGTCACTATCTGCTGTGGGTTTACCATCATTCCTAAAAATATTTTATTTTGTGTTAATCAGAAAAAAAACTAATGCATACAGGTTTAAAACAACACGAGGATGAGTAAATTATGAAAGAATTTTCATTGAACCTATAAAATTCCATCATTTTTTTATTCCTACTATGGGAGTCAATGGTCACTATCTGCTGTGGGTTTACCATCATTCCTCAAAATATTTTATTTTGTGTTAATCAGAAAAAAACTAATGCATACAGGTTTAAAACAATACGAGGATAAGTAAATTATGAAAGAATTTTCATTGAACCTATAAAATTCCATCATTTTTTTATTCCTACTATGGGAGTCAATGGTCACTATCTGCTGTGGGTTTACCATCATTCCTCAAAATATTTTATTTTGTGTTAATCAGAAAAAAACTAATGCATACAGGTTTAAAACAACACGAGGATGAGTAAATTATGAAAGAATTTTCATTGAACCTATAAAATTCCATCATTTTTTTATTCCTACTATGGGAGTCAATGGTCACTATCTGCTGTGGGTTTACCATCATTCCTCAAAATATTTTCTTTTGTGTTAATCAGAAAAAAACTAATGCATGAATGTTTAAAACAACACGAGGATAAGTAAATTATGAAAGAATTTGCATTGTACCTATAAAATTCCATCATTTTTTTATTCCTACTATGGGAGTCAATGGTTACTATCTGCTGTGGGTTTACCATCATTCCTCAAAATATTTTCTTTTGTGTTAATCAGAAAAAAACTAACGCATACAGGTTTAAAACAACACGAGGATGAGTAAATTATGAAAGAATTTTCATTGAACCTATAAAATTCCATCATTTTTTTTATTCCTACTATGGGAGTCAATGGTCACTATCTGCTGTGGGTTTACCATCATTCCTCAAAATATTTTATTTTGTGTTAATCAGAAAAAACTAATGTATACAGGTTTAAAATAACACAAGGATGAGTAAATTATAAAAGAATTTTCAATGAACCTATAAATTTCCATCATTTTTTTATTCTTACTATGGGAGTCAATGGTCACTATCTGCTGTGGGTTTACTATCATTCCTCAAACTATTTTCTTTTGTGTTAATCAGAAAAAAACTAATGCATAAATGTTTAAAACAACACGAGGATGAGTAAATCATGAAAGAATTTTCATTGAACCTATAAAATTCCATCATTTTTTTATTCCTACTATAGGAGTCAATGGTCACTATCTGCTGTGGGTTTACCATCATTCCTCAAAATATTTTCTTTTGTGTTAATCAGAAAAAAACTAATGCATACAGGTTTAAAACAACACGAGGATGAGTAAATTATGAAAGAATTTTCATTGAACCTATAAAATTCCATCATTTTTTTATTCCTACTATGGGAGTCAATGGTCACTATCTGCTGTGGGTTTACTATCATTCCTCAAAATATTTTCTTTTGTGTTAATCAGAAAAAAACTAATGCATAAATGTTTAAAACAACACGAGGATGAGTAAATTATGAAAGAATTTTCATTGAACCTATAAAATTCCATCATTTTTTTATTCCTACTATGGGAGTCAATGGTCACTATCTGCTGTGGGTTTACCATCATTCCTCAAAATATTTTCTTTTGTGTTAATCAGAAAAAAACTAATGCATACAGGTTTAAAACAACACAAGGATGAGTAAATTATGAAAGAATTTTCATTGAACCTATAAAAATCCATAATTTTTTTAATCCTACTATGGGAGTCAATGGTAACTTTCTGCTGTGGGTTTACCATCATTCCTCAAAATATTTTCTTTTGTGTTAATCAGAAAAAAACTAATGCATACAGGTTTAAAACAACACAAGGATGAGTAAATTATGAAATAATTTTCATTTAACCTATAAAATTCCATCATTTTTTTATTCCTACTATGGGAGTCAATGGTCACTATCTGCTGTGGGTTTACCATCATTCCTCAAAATATTTTATTTTGTGTTAATCAGAAAAAACTAATGCATAAATGTTTAAAACAACACGAGGATGAGTAATTTATGAAAGAATTTTCATTGAACCTATAAAATTCCATCATTTTTTTATTCCTACTATGGGAGTCAATGGTCACTATCTGCTGTGGGTTTACCATCATTCCTAAAAATATTTTCTTTTTGTGTTAATCAGAAATAAAACTAATGCATACAGGTTTAAAACAACACGAGGATGAGTAAATTATGAAAGAATTTTCATTGAACCTATAAAATTCCATCATTTTTTTATTCCTACTATGGGAGTCAATGGTCACTATCTGCTGTGGGTTTACCATCATTCCTCAAAATATTTTCTTTTGTGTTAATCAGAAAAAAACTAATGCATACAGGTTTAAAACAATACGAGGATAAGTAAATTATGAAAGAATTTTCATTGAACCTATAAAATTCCATCATTTTTTTATTCCTACTATGGGAGTCAATGGTCACTATCTGCTGTGGGTTTACCATCATTCCTCAAAATATTTTATTTTGTGTTAATCAGAAAAAAACTAATGCATACAGGTTTAAAACAACACGAGGATGAGTAAATTATGAAAGAATTTTCATTGAACCTATAAAATTCCATCATTTTTTTATTCCTACTATGGGAGTCAATGGTCACTATCTGCTGTGGGTTTACCATCATTCCTCAAAATATTTTCTTTTGTGTTAATCAGAAAAAAACTAATGCATGAATGTTTAAAACAACACGAGGATAAGTAAATTATGAAAGAATTTGCATTGTACCTATAAAATTCCATCATTTTTTTATTCCTACTATGGGAGTCAATGGTTACTATCTGCTGTGGGTTTACCATCATTCCTCAAAATATTTTCTTTTGTGTTAATCAGAAAAAAACTAACGCATACAGGTTTAAAACAACACGAGGATGAGTAAATTATGAAAGAATTTTCATTGAACCTATAAAATTCCATCATTTTTTTATTCCTACTATGGGAGTCAATGGTCACTATCTGCTGTGGGTTTACCATCATTCCTCAAAATATTTTATTTTGTGTTAATCAGAAAAAACTAATGTATACAGGTTTAAAATAACACAAGGATGAGTAAATTATAAAAGAATTTTCAATGAACCTATAAATTTCCATCATTTTTTTATTCTTACTATGGGAGTCAATGGTCACTATCTGCTGTGGGTTTACTATCATTCCTCAAACTATTTTCTTTTGTGTTAATCAGAAAAAAACTAATGCATAAATGTTTAAAACAACACGAGGATGAGTAAATCATGAAAGAATTTTCATTGAACCTATAAAATTCCATCATTTTTTTATTCCTACTATAGGAGTCAATGGTCACTATCTGCTGTGGGTTTACCATCATTCCTCAAAATATTTTCTTTTGTGTTAATCAGAAAAAAACTAATGAATACAGGTTTAAAACAACACGAGGATGAGTAAATTATGAAAGAATTTTCATTGAACCTATAAAATTCCATCATTTTTTTATTCCTACTATGGGAGTCAATGGTCACTATCTGCTGTGGGTTTACCATCATTCCTCAAAATATTTTATTTTGTGTTAATCAGAAAAAACTAATGTATACAGGTTTAAAATAACACAAGGATGAGTAAATTATGAAAGAATTTTCATTGAACCTATAAAATTCCATCATTTTTTTATTCCTACTATGGGAGTCAATGGTCACTATCTGCTGTGGGTTTACCATCATTCCTCAAAATATTTTCTTTTGTGTTAATCAGAAAAAAACTAATGCATACAGGTTTAAAACAACACAAGGATGAGTAAATTATGAAAGAATTTTCATTGAACCTATAAAAATCCATAATTTTTTTAATCCTACTATGGGAGTCAATGGTAACTTTCTGCTGTGGGTTTACCATCATTCCTCAAAATATTTTCTTTTGTGTTAATCAAACAAAAACTAATGCATACAGGTTTAAAACAACACAAGGATGAGTAAATTATGAAATAATTTTCATTTAACCTATAAAATTCCATCATTTTTTTATTCCTACTATGGGAGTCAATGGTCACTATCTGCTGTGGGTTTACCATCATTCCTCAAAATATTTTATTTTGTGTTAATCAGAAAAAACTAATGCATAAATGTTTAAAACAACACGAGGATGAGTAATTTATGAAAGAATTTTCATTGAACCTATAAAATTCCATCATTTTTTTATTCCTACTATGGGAGTCAATGGTCACTATCTGCTGTGGGTTTACCATCATTCCTAAAAATATTTTCTTTTTGTGTTAATCAGAAAAAAAACTAATGCATACAGGTTTAAAACAACACGAGGATGAGTAAATTATGAAAGAATTTTCATTGAACCTATAAAATTCCATCATTTTTTTATTCCTACTATGGGAGTCAATGGTCACTATCTGCTGTGGGTTTACCATCATTCCTCAAAATATTTTCTTTTGTGTTAATCAGAAAAAAACTAATGCATACAGGTTTAAAACAATACGAGGATAAGTAAATTATGAAAGAATTTTCATTGAACCTATAAAATTCCATCATTTTTTTATTCCTACTATGGGAGTCAATGGTCACTATCTGCTGTGGGTTTACCATCATTCCTCAAAATATTTTATTTTGTGTTAATCAGAAAAAAACTAATGCATACAGGTTTAAAACAACACGAGGATAAGTAAATTATGAAAGAATTTTCATTGAACCTATAAAATTCCATCATTTTTTTATTCCTACTATGGGAGTCAATGGTCACTATCTGCTGTGGGTTTACCATCATTCCTCAAAATATTTTATTTTGTGTTAATCAGAAAAAACTAATGTATACAGGTTTAAAATAACACAAGGATGAGTAAATTATAAAAGAATTTTCAATGAACCTATAAATTTCCATCTTTTTTTTATTCTTACTATGGGAGTCAATGGTCACTATCTGCTGTGGGTTTACTATCATTCCTCAAACTATTTTCTTTTGTGTTAATCAGAAAAAAACTAATGCATAAATGTTTAAAACAACACGAGGATGAGTAAATCATGAAAGAATTTTCATTGAACCTATAAAATTCCATCATTTTTTTATTCCTACTATAGGAGTCAATGGTCACTATCTGCTGTGGGTTTACCATCATTCCTCAAAATATTTTCTTTTGTGTTAATCAGAAAAAAACTAATGCATACAGGTTTAAAACAACACGAGGATGAGTAAATTATGAAAGAATTTTCATTGAACCTATAAAATTCCATCATTTTTTTATTCCTACTATGGGAGTCAATGGTCACTATCTGCTGTGGGTTTACCATCATTCCTCAAAATATTTTATTTTGTGTTAATCAGAAAAAACTAATGTATACAGGTTTAAAATAACACAAGGATGAGTAAATTATGAAAGAATTTTCATTGAACCTATAAAATTCCATCATTTTTTTATTCCTACTGTGGGAGTCAATGGTCACTATCTGCTGTGGGTTTACTATCATTCCTCAAAATATTTTCTTTTGTGTTAATCAGAAAAAAACTAATGCATAAATGTTTAAAACAACACGAGGATGAGTAAATTATGAAAGAATTTTCATTGAACCTATAAAATTCCATCATTTTTTTATTCCTACTATGGGAGTCAATGGTCACTATCTGCTGTGGGTTTACCATCATTCCTCAAAATATTTTCTTTTGTGTTAATCAGAAAAAAACTAATGCATACAGGTTTAAAACAACACAAGGATGAGTAAATTATGAAAGAATTTTCATTGAACCTATAAAAATCCATAATTTTTTTAATCCTACTATGGGAGTCAATGGTAACTTTCTGCTGTGGGTTTACCATCATTCCTCAAAATATTTTCTTTTGTGTTAATCAGACAAAAACTAATGCATACAGGTTTAAAACAACACAAGGATGAGTAAATTATGAAATAATTTTCATTTAACCTATAAAATTCCATCATTTTTTTATTCCTACTATGGGAGTCAATGGTCACTATCTGCTGTGGGTTTACCATCATTCCTCAAAATATTTTATTTTGTGTTAATCAGAAAAAACTAATGCATAAATGTTTAAAACAACACGAGGATGAGTAATTTATGAAAGAATTTTCATTGAACCTATAAAATTCCATCATTTTTTTATTCCTACTATGGGAGTCAATGGTCACTATCTGCTGTGGGTTTACCATCATTCCTAAAAATATTTTCTTTTTGTGTTAATCAGAAAAAAAACTAATGCATACAGGTTTAAAACAACACGAGGATGAGTAAATTATGAAAGAATTTTCATTGAACCTATAAAATTCCATCATTTTTTTATTCCTACTATGGGAGTCAATGGTCACTATCTGCTGTGGGTTTACCATCATTCCTCAAAATATTTGCTTTTGTGTTAATCAGAAAAAAACTAATGCATACAGGTTTAAAACAATACGAGGATAAGTAAATTATGAAAGAATTTTCATTGAACCTATAAAATTCCATCATTTTTTTATTCCTACTATGGGAGTCAATGGTCACTATCTGCTGTGGGTTTACCATCATTCCTCAAAATATTTTCTTTTGTGTTAATCAGAAAAAAAACTAATGCATACAGGTTTAAAACAACACGAGGATGAGTAAATTATGAAAGAATTTTCATTGAACCTATAAAATTCCATCATTTTTTTATTCCTACTATGGGAGTCAATGGTCACTATCTGCTGTGGGTTTACCATCATTCCTCAAAATATTTTATTTTGTGTTAATCAGAAAAAACTAATGTATACAGGTTTAAAATAACACAAGGATGAGTAAATTATGAAAGAATTTTCATTGAACCTATAAAATTCCATCATTTTTTTATTCTTACTATGGGAGTCAATGGTCACTATCTGCTGTGGGTTTACCATCATTCCTCAAAATATTTTCTTTTGTGTTAATCAGAAAAAAACTAATGCATAAATGTTTAAAACAACACGAGGATGAGTAAATTATGAAAGAATTTTCATTGAACCTATAAAATTCCATCATTTTTTTATTCCTACTATGGGAGTCAATGGTCACTATCTGCTGTGGGTTTACCATCATTCCTAAAAATATTTTCTTTTTGTGTTAATCAGAAAAAAACTAATGCATAAATGTTTAAAACAACACGAGGATGAGTAAATCATGAAAGAATTTTCATTGAACCTATAAAATTCCATCATTTTTTTATTCCTACTATAGGAGTCAATGGTCACTATCTGCTGTGGGTTTACCATCATTCCTCAAAATATTTTCTTTTGTGTTAATCAGAAAAAAACTAATGCATACAGGTTTAAAACAACACGAGGATGAGTAAATTATGAAAGAATTTTCATTGAACCTATAAAATTCCATCATTTTTTTATTCCTACTATGGGAGTCAATGGTCACTATCTGCTGTGGGTTTACCATCATTCCTCAAAATATTTTCTTTTGTGTTAATCAGAAAAAAACTAATGCATACAGGTTTAAAACAACACGAGGATGAGTAAATTATGAAAGAATTTTCATTGAACCTATAAAATTCCATCATTTTTTTATTCCTACTATGGGAGTCAATGGTCACTATCTGCTGTGGGTTTACCATCATTCCTAAAAATATTTTCTTTTTGTGTTAATCAGAAAAAAAACTAATGCATACAGGTTTAAAACAACACGAGGATGAGTAAATTATGAAAGAATTTTCATTGAACCTATAAAATTCCATCATTTTTTTATTCCTACTATGGGAGTCAATGGTCACTATCTGCTGTGGGTTTACCATCATTCCTCAAAATATTTTCTTTTGTGTTAATCAGAAAAAAACTAATGCATACAGGTTTAAAACAATACGAGGATAAGTAAATTATGAAAGAATTTTCATTGAACCTATAAAATTCCATCATTTTTTTATTCCTACTATGGGAGTCAATGGTCACTATCTGCTGTGGGTTTACCATCATTCCTCAAAATATTTTATTTTGTGTTAATCAGAAAAAAACTAATGCATACAGGTTTAAAACAACACGAGGATAAGTAAATTATGAAAGAATTTTCATTGAACCTATAAAATTCCATCATTTTTTTATTCCTACTATGGGAGTCAATGGTCACTATCTGCTGTGGGTTTACCATCATTCCTCAAAATATTTTATTTTGTGTTAATCAGAAAAAACTAATGTATACAGGTTTAAAATAACACAAGGATGAGTAAATTATAAAAGAATTTTCAATGAACCTATAAATTTCCATCTTTTTTTTATTCTTACTATGGGAGTCAATGGTCACTATCTGCTGTGGGTTTACTATCATTCCTCAAACTATTTTCTTTTGTGTTAATCAGAAAAAAACTAATGCATAAATGTTTAAAACAACACGAGGATGAGTAAATCATGAAAGAATTTTCATTGAACCTATAAAATTCCATCATTTTTTTATTCCTACTATAGGAGTCAATGGTCACTATCTGCTGTGGGTTTACCATCATTCCTCAAAATATTTTCTTTTGTGTTAATCAGAAAAAAACTAATGCATACAGGTTTAAAACAACACGAGGATGAGTAAATTATGAAAGAATTTTCATTGAACCTATAAAATTCCATCATTTTTTTATTCCTACTATGGGAGTCAATGGTCACTATCTGCTGTGGGTTTACCATCATTCCTCAAAATATTTTATTTTGTGTTAATCAGAAAAAACTAATGTATACAGGTTTAAAATAACACAAGGATGAGTAAATTATGAAAGAATTTTCATTGAACCTATAAAATTCCATCATTTTTTTATTCCTACTATGGGAGTCAATGGTCACTATCTGCTGTGGGTTTACTATCATTCCTCAAAATATTTTCTTTTGTGTTAATCAGAAAAAAACTAATGCATAAATGTTTAAAACAACACGAGGATGAGTAAATTATGAAAGAATTTTCATTGAACCTATAAAATTCCATCATTTTTTTATTCCTACTATGGGAGTCAATGGTCACTATCTGCTGTGGGTTTACCATCATTCCTCAAAATATTTTCTTTTGTGTTAATCAGAAAAAAACTAATGCATACAGGTTTAAAACAACACAAGGATGAGTAAATTATGAAAGAATTTTCATTGAACCTATAAAAATCCATAATTTTTTTAATCCTACTATGGGAGTCAATGGTAACTTTCTGCTGTGGGTTTACCATCATTCCTCAAAATATTTTCTTTTGTGTTAATCAGACAAAAACTAATGCATACAGGTTTAAAACAACACAAGGATGAGTAAATTATGAAATAATTTTCATTTAACCTATAAAATTCCATCATTTTTTTATTCCTACTATGGGAGTCAATGGTCACTATCTGCTGTGGGTTTACCATCATTCCTCAAAATATTTTATTTTGTGTTAATCAGAAAAAACTAATGCATAAATGTTTAAAACAACACGAGGATGAGTAATTTATGAAAGAATTTTCATTGAACCTATAAAATTCCATCATTTTTTTATTCCTACTATGGGAGTCAATGGTCACTATCTGCTGTGGGTTTACCATCATTCCTAAAAATATTTTCTTTTTGTGTTAATCAGAAAAAAAACTAATGCATACAGGTTTAAAACAACACGAGGATGAGTAAATTATGAAAGAATTTTCATTGAACCTATAAAATTCCATCATTTTTTTATTCCTACTATGGGAGTCAATGGTCACTATCTGCTGTGGGTTTACCATCATTCCTCAAAATATTTGCTTTTGTGTTAATCAGAAAAAAACTAATGCATACAGGTTTAAAACAATACGAGGATAAGTAAATTATGAAAGAATTTTCATTGAACCTATAAAATTCCATCATTTTTTTATTCCTACTATGGGAGTCAATGGTCACTATCTGCTGTGGGTTTACCATCATTCCTCAAAATATTTTCTTTTGTGTTAATCAGAAAAAAAACTAATGCATACAGGTTTAAAACAACACGAGGATGAGTAAATTATGAAAGAATTTTCATTGAACCTATAAAATTCCATCATTTTTTTATTCCTACTATGGGAGTCAATGGTCACTATCTGCTGTGGGTTTACCATCATTCCTCAAAATATTTTATTTTGTGTTAATCAGAAAAAACTAATGTATACAGGTTTAAAATAACACAAGGATGAGTAAATTATGAAAGAATTTTCATTGAACCTATAAAATTCCATCATTTTTTTATTCTTACTATGGGAGTCAATGGTCACTATCTGCTGTGGGTTTACCATCATTCCTCAAAATATTTTCTTTTGTGTTAATCAGAAAAAAACTAATGCATAAATGTTTAAAACAACACGAGGATGAGTAAATTATGAAAGAATTTTCATTGAACCTATAAAATTCCATCATTTTTTTATTCCTACTATGGGAGTCAATGGTCACTATCTGCTGTGGGTTTACCATCATTCCTAAAAATATTTTCTTTTTGTGTTAATCAGAAAAAAACTAATGCATAAATGTTTAAAACAACACGAGGATGAGTAAATCATGAAAGAATTTTCATTGAACCTATAAAATTCCATCATTTTTTTATTCCTACTATAGGAGTCAATGGTCACTATCTGCTGTGGGTTTACCATCATTCCTCAAAATATTTTCTTTTGTGTTAATCAGAAAAAAACTAATGCATACAGGTTTAAAACAACACGAGGATGAGTAAATTATGAAAGAATTTTCATTGAACCTATAAAATTCCATCATTTTTTTATTCCTACTATGGGAGTCAATGGTCACTATCTGCTGTGGGTTTACCATCATTCCTCAAAATATTTTATTTTGTGTTAATCAGAAAAAACTAATGTATACAGGTTTAAAATAACACAAGGATGAGTAAATTATGAAATAATTTTCATTTAACCTATAAAATTCCTTCATTTTTTTATTCCTACTATGGGAGTCAATGGTCACTATCTGCTGTGGGTTTACCATCATTCCAAAAAATATTTTCTTTTTGTGTTAATCAGAAAAAAACTAATGCATACAGGTTTAAAACAACACAAGGATGAGTAAATTATGAAAGAATTTTCATTGTACCTATAAAATTCCATCATTTTTTTATTCCTACTATGGGAATCAATGGTCACTATCTGCTGTGGGTTTACCATCATTCCTAAAAATATTTTCTTTTTGTGTTAATCAGAAAAAAACTAATCCATACAGGTTTAAAACAACACAAGGATGAGTAAATTATGAAAGAATTTTCATTGAACCTATAAAAATCCATCATTTTTTTAATCCTACTATGGGAGTCAATGGTAACTTTCTGCTGTGGGTTTACCATCATTCCTCAAAATATTTTCTTTTGTGTTAATCAGACAAAAACTAATGCATACAGGTTTAAAACAACACAAGGATGAGTAAATTATGAAATAATTTTCATTTAACCTATAAAATTCCATCATTTTTTTATTCCTACTATGGGAGTGAATGGTCACTATCTGCTGTGGGTTTACCATCATTCCTCAAAATATTTTCTTTTGTGTTAATCAGAAAAAAAGTAATGCATACAGGTTTAAAACAACACAAGGATGAGTAAATTATGAAATAATTTTCATTTAACCTATAAAATTCCATCATTTTTTTATTCCTACTATGGGAGTCAATGGTCACTATCTGCTGTGGGTTTACCATCATTCCTCAAAATATTTTCTTTTGTGTTAATCAGAAAAAAACTAATGCATAAATGTTTAAAACAACACAAGGATGAGTAAATTATGAAAGAATTTTCATTGTACCTATAAAATTCCATCATTTTTGTATTCCTACTATGGGAGTCAATGGTCACTATCTGCTGTGGGTTTACCATCATTCCTCAAAATATTTTATTTTGTGTTAATCAGAAAAAAACTAATGCATACAGGTTTAAAACAACACGAGGATGAGTAAATTATGAAAGAATTTTCATTGAACCTATAAAATTCCATCATTTTTTTATTCCTACTATGGGAGTCAATGCTCACTATCTGCTGTGGGTTTACCATCATTCCTCAAAATATTTTATTTTGTGTTAATCAGAAAAAACTAATGTATACAGGTTTAATATAACACAAGGATGAGTAAATTATGAAAGAATTTTCATTGAACCTATAAAATTCCATCATTTTTTTATTCCTACTATGGGAGTCAATGGTCACTATCTGCTGTGGGTTTACCATCATTCCTAAAAATATTTTCTTTTGTGTTAATCAGAAAAAAAACTAATGCATACAGGTTTAAAACAACACAAGGATGAGTAAATTATGAAAGAATTTTCATTGAACCTATAAAATTCCATCATTTTTTTATTCCTACTATGGGAGTCAATGGTCACTATCTGCTGTGGGTTTACCATCATTCCTCAAAATATTTTCTTTTGTGTTAATCAGAAAAAAACTAATGCATACAGGTTTAAAACAACACAAGGATGAGTAAATTATTAAATAATTTTCATTGAACCTATAAAAATCCATCATTTTTTTAATCCTACTATGGGAGTCAATGGTAACTTTCTGCTGTGGGTTTACCATCATTCCTCAAAATATTTTATTTTGTGTAAATCAGAAAAAACTAATGCATACAGGTTTAAAACAACACAAGGATGAGTAAATTATGAAATAATTTTCATTTAACCTATAAAATTCCATCATTTTTTTATTCCTACTATGGGAGTCAATGGTCACTATCTGCTGTGGGTTTACCATCATTCCTCAAAATATTTTATTTTGTGTTAATCAGAAAAAACTAATGTATACAGGTTTAAAATAACACAAGGATGAGTAAATTATAAAAGAATTTTCAATGAACCTATAAATTTCCATCATTTTTTTATTCTTACTATGGGAGTCAATGGTCACTATCTGCTGTGGGTTTACTATCATTCCTCAAACTATTTTCTTTTGTGTTAATCAGAAAAAAACTAATGCATAAATGTTTAAAACAACACGAGGATGAGTAAATCATGAAAGAATTTTCATTGAACCTATAAAATTCCATCATTTTTTTATTCCTACTATAGGAGTCAATGGTCACTATCTGCTGTGGGTTTACCATCATTCCTCAAAATATTTTCTTTTGTGTTAATCAGAAAAAAACTAATGAATACAGGTTTAAAACAACACGAGGATGAGTAAATTATGAAAGAATTTTCATTGAACCTATAAAATTCCATCATTTTTTTATTCCTACTATGGGAGTCAATGGTCACTATCTGCTGTGGGTTTACCATCATTCCTCAAAATATTTTATTTTGTGTTAATCAGAAAAAACTAATGTATACAGGTTTAAAATAACACAAGGATGAGTAAATTATGAAAGAATTTTCATTGAACCTATAAAATTCCATCATTTTTTTATTCCTACTATGGGAGTCAATGGTCACTATCTGCTGTGGGTTTACCATCATTCCTCAAAATATTTTCTTTTGTGTTAATCAGAAAAAAACTAATGCATACAGGTTTAAAACAACACAAGGATGAGTAAATTATGAAAGAATTTTCATTGAACCTATAAAAATCCATAATTTTTTTAATCCTACTATGGGAGTCAATGGTAACTTTCTGCTGTGGGTTTACCATCATTCCTCAAAATATTTTCTTTTGTGTTAATCAAACAAAAACTAATGCATACAGGTTTAAAACAACACAAGGATGAGTAAATTATGAAATAATTTTCATTTAACCTATAAAATTCCATCATTTTTTTATTCCTACTATGGGAGTCAATGGTCACTATCTGCTGTGGGTTTACCATCATTCCTCAAAATATTTTATTTTGTGTTAATCAGAAAAAACTAATGCATAAATGTTTAAAACAACACGAGGATGAGTAATTTATGAAAGAATTTTCATTGAACCTATAAAATTCCATCATTTTTTTATTCCTACTATGGGAGTCAATGGTCACTATCTGCTGTGGGTTTACCATCATTCCTAAAAATATTTTCTTTTTGTGTTAATCAGAAAAAAAACTAATGCATACAGGTTTAAAACAACACGAGGATGAGTAAATTATGAAAGAATTTTCATTGAACCTATAAAATTCCATCATTTTTTTATTCCTACTATGGGAGTCAATGGTCACTATCTGCTGTGGGTTTACCATCATTCCTCAAAATATTTTCTTTTGTGTTAATCAGAAAAAAACTAATGCATACAGGTTTAAAACAATACGAGGATAAGTAAATTATGAAAGAATTTTCATTGAACCTATAAAATTCCATCATTTTTTTATTCCTACTATGGGAGTCAATGGTCACTATCTGCTGTGGGTTTACCATCATTCCTCAAAATATTTTATTTTGTGTTAATCAGAAAAAAACTAATGCATACAGGTTTAAAACAACACGAGGATAAGTAAATTATGAAATAATTTTCATTGAACCTATAAAATTCCATCATTTTTTTATTCCTACTATGGGAGTCAATGGTCACTATCTGCTGTGGGTTTACCATCATTCCTCAAAATATTTTATTTTGTGTTAATCAGAAAAAACTAATGTATACAGGTTTAAAATAACACAAGGATGAGTAAATTATAAAAGAATTTTCAATGAACCTATAAATTTCCATCTTTTTTTTATTCTTACTATGGGAGTCAATGGTCACTATCTGCTGTGGGTTTACTATCATTCCTCAAACTATTTTCTTTTGTGTTAATCAGAAAAAAACTAATGCATAAATGTTTAAAACAACACGAGGATGAGTAAATCATGAAAGAATTTTCATTGAACCTATAAAATTCCATCATTTTTTTATTCCTACTATAGGAGTCAATGGTCACTATCTGCTGTGGGTTTACCATCATTCCTCAAAATATTTTCTTTTGTGTTAATCAGAAAAAAACTAATGCATACAGGTTTAAAACAACACGAGGATGAGTAAATTATGAAAGAATTTTCATTGAACCTATAAAATTCCATCATTTTTTTATTCCTACTATGGGAGTCAATGGTCACTATCTGCTGTGGGTTTACCATCATTCCTCAAAATATTTTATTTTGTGTTAATCAGAAAAAACTAATGTATACAGGTTTAAAATAACACAAGGATGAGTAAATTATGAAAGAATTTTCATTGAACCTATAAAATTCCATCATTTTTTTATTCCTACTATGGGAGTCAATGGTCACTATCTGCTGTGGGTTTACTATCATTCCTCAAAATATTTTCTTTTGTGTTAATCAGAAAAAAACTAATGCATAAATGTTTAAAACAACACGAGGATGAGTAAATTATGAAAGAATTTTCATTGAACCTATAAAATTCCATCATTTTTTTATTCCTACTATGGGAGTCAATGGTCACTATCTGCTGTGGGTTTACCATCATTCCTCAAAATATTTTCTTTTGTGTTAATCAGAAAAAAACTAATGCATACAGGTTTAAAACAACACAAGGATGAGTAAATTATGAAAGAATTTTCATTGAACCTATAAAAATCCATAATTTTTTTAATCCTACTATGGGAGTCAATGGTAACTTTCTGCTGTGGGTTTACCATCATTCCTCAAAATATTTTCTTTTGTGTTAATCAGACAAAAACTAATGCATACAGGTTTAAAACAACACAAGGATGAGTAAATTATGAAATAATTTTCATTTAACCTATAAAATTCCATCATTTTTTTATTCCTACTATGGGAGTCAATGGTCACTATCTGCTGTGGGTTTACCATCATTCCTAAAAATATTTTCTTTTTGTGTTAATCAGAAAAAAAACCAATGCATACAGGTTTAAAACAACACGAGGATGAGTAAATTATGAAAGAATTTTCATTGAACCTATAAAATTCCATCATTTTTTTATTCCTACTATGGGAGTCAATGGTCACTATCTGCTGTGGGTTTACCATCATTCCTCAAAATATTTGCTTTTGTGTTAATCAGAAAAAAACTAATGCATACAGGTTTAAAACAATACGAGGATAAGTAAATTATGAAAGAATTTTCATTGAACCTATAAAATTCCATCATTTTTTTATTCCTACTATGGGAGTCAATGGTCACTATCTGCTGTGGGTTTACCATCATTCCTCAAAATATTTTCTTTTGTGTTAATCAGAAAAAAAACTAATGCATACAGGTTTAAAACAACACGAGGATGAGTAAATTATGAAAGAATTTTCATTGAACCTATAAAATTCCATCATTTTTTTATTCCTACTATGGGAGTCAATGGTCACTATCTGCTGTGGGTTTACCATCATTCCTCAAAATATTTTATTTTGTGTTAATCAGAAAAAACTAATGTATACAGGTTTAAAATAACACAAGGATGAGTAAATTATGAAAGAATTTTCATTGAACCTATAAAATTCCATCATTTTTTTATTCTTACTATGGGAGTCAATGGTCACTATCTGCTGTGGGTTTACCATCATTCCTCAAAATATTTTCTTTTGTGTTAATCAGAAAAAAACTAATGCATAAATGTTTAAAACAACACGAGGATGAGTAAATTATGAAAGAATTTTCATTGAACCTATAAAATTCCATCATTTTTTTATTCCTACTATGGGAGTCAATGGTCACTATCTGCTGTGGGTTTACCATCATTCCTAAAAATATTTTCTTTTTGTGTTAATCAGAAAAAAACTAATGCATAAATGTTTAAAACAACACGAGGATGAGTAAATCATGAAAGAATTTTCATTGAACCTATAAAATTCCATCATTTTTTTATTCCTACTATAGGAGTCAATGGTCACTATCTGCTGTGGGTTTACCATCATTCCTCAAAATATTTTCTTTTGTGTTAATCAGAAAAAAACTAATGCATACAGGTTTAAAACAACACGAGGATGAGTAAATTATGAAAGAATTTTCATTGAACCTATAAAATTCCATCATTTTTTTATTCCTACTATGGGAGTCAATGGTCACTATCTGCTGTGGGTTTACCATCATTCCTCAAAATATTTTATTTTGTGTTAATCAGAAAAAACTAATGTATACAGGTTTAAAATAACACAAGGATGAGTAAATTATGAAATAATTTTCATTTAACCTATAAAATTCCTTCATTTTTTTATTCCTACTATGGGAGTCAATGGTCACTATCTGCTGTGGGTTTACCATCATTCCAAAAAATATTTTCTTTTTGTGTTAATCAGAAAAAAACTAATGCATACAGGTTTAAAACAACACAAGGATGAGTAAATTATGAAAGAATTTTCATTGTACCTATAAAATTCCATCATTTTTTTATTCCTACTATGGGAATCAATGGTCACTATCTGCTGTGGGTTTACCATCATTCCTAAAAATATTTTCTTTTTGTGTTAATCAGAAAAAAACTAATCCATACAGGTTTAAAACAACACAAGGATGAGTAAATTATGAAAGAATTTTCATTGAACCTATAAAAATCCATCATTTTTTTAATCCTACTATGGGAGTCAATGGTAACTTTCTGCTGTGGGTTTACCATCATTCCTCAAAATATTTTCTTTTGTGTTAATCAGACAAAAACTAATGCATACAGGTTTAAAACAACACAAGGATGAGTAAATTATGAAATAATTTTCATTTAACCTATAAAATTCCATCATTTTTTTATTCCTACTATGGGAGTGAATGGTCACTATCTGCTGTGGGTTTACCATCATTCCTCAAAATATTTTCTTTTGTGTTAATCAGAAAAAAAGTAATGCATACAGGTTTAAAACAACACAAGGATGAGTAAATTATGAAATAATTTTCATTTAACCTATAAAATTCCATCATTTTTTTATTCCTACTATGGGAGTCAATGGTCACTATCTGCTGTGGGTTTACCATCATTCCTCAAAATATTTTCTTTTGTGTTAATCAGAAAAAAACTAATGCATAAATGTTTAAAACAACACAAGGATGAGTAAATTATGAAAGAATTTTCATTGTACCTATAAAATTCCATCATTTTTGTATTCCTACTATGGGAGTCAATGGTCACTATCTGCTGTGGGTTTACCATCATTCCTCAAAATATTTTATTTTGTGTTAATCAGAAAAAAACTAATGCATACAGGTTTAAAACAACACGAGGATGAGTAAATTATGAAAGAATTTTCATTGAACCTATAAAATTCCATCATTTTTTTATTCCTACTATGGGAGTCAATGCTCACTATCTGCTGTGGGTTTACCATCATTCCTCAAAATATTTTATTTTGTGTTAATCAGAAAAAACTAATGTATACAGGTTTAATATAACACAAGGATGAGTAAATTATGAAAGAATTTTCATTGAACCTATAAAATTCCATCATTTTTTTATTCCTACTATGGGAGTCAATGGTCACTATCTGCTGTGGGTTTACCATCATTCCTAAAAATATTTTCTTTTGTGTTAATCAGAAAAAAAACTAATGCATACAGGTTTAAAACAACACAAGGATGAGTAAATTATGAAAGAATTTTCATTGAACCTATAAAATTCCATCATTTTTTTATTCCTACTATGGGAGTCAATGGTCACTATCTGCTGTGGGTTTACCATCATTCCTCAAAATATTTTCTTTTGTGTTAATCAGAAAAAAACTAATGCATACAGGTTTAAAACAACACAAGGATGAGTAAATTATTAAATAATTTTCATTGAACCTATAAAAATCCATCATTTTTTTAATCCTACTATGGGAGTCAATGGTAACTTTCTGCTGTGGGTTTACCATCATTCCTCAAAATATTTTATTTTGTGTAAATCAGAAAAAACTAATGCATACAGGTTTAAAACAACACAAGGATGAGTAAATTATGAAATAATTTTCATTTAACCTATAAAATTCCATCATTTTTTTATTCCTACTATGGGAGTCAATGGTCACTATCTGCTGTGGGTTTACCATCATTCCTCAAAATATTTTATTTTGTGTTAATCAGAAAAAACTAATGTATACAGGTTTAAAATAACACAAGGATGAGTAAATTATGAAAGAATTTTCATTGAACCTATAAAATTCCATCATTTTTTTATTCTTACTATGGGAGTCAATGGTCACTATCTGCTGTGGGTTTACTAACATTCCTCAAAATATTTTATTTTGTGTTAATCAGAAAAAAACTAATGCATACAGGTTTAAAACAACACAAGGATGAGTAAATTATGAAATAATTTTCATTTAACCTATAAAATTCCATCATTTTTTTATTCCTACTATGGGAGTCAATGGTCACTATCTGCTGTGGGTTTACCATCATTCCTCAAAATATTTTCTTTTGTGTTAATCAGAAAAAAACTAATGCATAAATGTTTAAAACAACACGAGGATGAGTAAATTATGAAAGAATTTTCATTGTACCTATAAAATTCCATCAATTTTTTATTCCTACTATGGGAGTCAATGGTCACTATCTGCTGTGGGTTTACCATCATTCCTCAAAATATTTTCTTTTGTGTTAATCAGAAAAAAACTAATGCATAAATGTTTAAAACAACACGAGGATGAGTAAATTATGAAAGAATTTTCATTGTACCTATAAAATTCCATCATTTTTTTATTCCTACTATGGGAGTCAATGGTCACTATCTGCTGTGGGTTTACCATCATTCCTCAAAATAATTAATTTTGTGTTAATCAGAAAAAACTAATGCATACAGGTTTAAAACAACACGAGGATGAGTAAATTTTGAAAGAATTTTCATTGAACCTATAAAATTCCATCATTTTTTATTCCTACTATGGGAGTCAATGGTCACTATCTGCTGTGGGTTTACCATCATTCCTCAAAATATTTTATTTTGTGTTAATCAGAAAAAAATAATGTATACAGGTTTAAAATAACACAAGGATGAGTAAATTATGAAAGAATTTTCATTGAACCTATTAAATTCCATCATTTTTTTATTCTTACTATGGGAGTCAATGGTCACTATCTGCTGTGGGTTTACCATCATTCCAAAAAATATTTTCTTTTTGTGTTAATCAGAAAAAAACTAATGTATACAGGTTTAAAATAACACAAGGATGAGTAAATTATGAAAGAATTTTCATTGAACCTATAAAATTCCATCATTTTTTTATTCTTACTATGGGAGTCAATGGTCACTATCTGCTGTGGGTTTACTAACATTCCTCAAAATATTTTCTTTTGTGTTAATCAGAAAAAAACTAATGCATAAATGTTTAAAACAACACGAGGATGAGTAAATTATCAAAGAATTTTCATTGAACCTATAAAATTCCATCATTTTTTTATTCCTACTATGGGAGTCAATGGTCACTATCTGCTGTGGGTTTACCATCATTCCTAAAAATATTTTCTTTTTGTGTTAATCAGAAAAAAAACTAATGCATACAGGTTTAAAACAACACAAGGATGAGTAAATTATGAAAGAATTTTCATTGAACCTATAAAATTCCATCATTTTTTTATTCCTACTATGGGAGTCAATGGTCACTATCTGCTGTGGGTTTACCATCATTCCTCAAAATATTTTCTTTTGTGTTAATCAGAAAAAAACTAATGCATACAGGTTTAAAACAACACGAGGATGAGTAAATTATGAAAGAATTTTCATTGAACCTATAAAATTCCATCATTTTTTTATTCTTACTATGGGAGTCAATGGTCACTATCTGCTGTGGGTTTACTAACATTCCTCAAAATATTTTCTTTTTGTGTTAATCAGAAAAAAAACTAATGCATACAGGTTTAAAACAACACATGGATGAGTCAATTTTGAAAGAATTTTCATTGAACCTATAAAATTCCATCATTTTTTATTCCTACTAGGGAGTCAATGGTCACTATCTGCTGTGGGTTTACCATCATTTCAAAAAATATTTTCTTTTTGTGTTAATCAGAAAAAAACTAATGCATACAGGTTTAAAACAACACAAGGATGAGTAAATTATGAAAGAATTTTCATTGAACCTATAAAAATCCATCATTTTTTAATCCTACTATGGGAGTCAATGGTAACTTTCTGCTGTGGGTTTACCATCATTCCTCAAAATATTTTCTTTTGTGTTAATCAGACAAAAACTAATGCATACAGGTTTAAAACAACACAAGGATGAGTAAATTATGAAATAATTTTCATTTAACCTATAAAATTCCATCATTTTTTTATTCCTACTATGGGAGTCAATGGTCACTATCTGCTGTGGGTTTACCATCATTCCTCAAAATATTTTCTTTTGTGTTAATCAGAAAAAAACTAATGCATACAGGTTTAAAACAACACAAGGATGAGTAAATTATGAAATAATTTTCATTGTACCTATAAAATTCCATCATTTTTTTATTCCTACTATGGGAGTCAATGGTCACTATCTGCTGTGGGTTTACCATCATTCCTCAAAATATTTTCTTTTGTGTTAATCAGAAAAAAACTAATGCATAAATGTTTAAAACAACACGAGGATGAGTAAATTGTGAAAGATTTTCATTGTACCTATAAAATTCCATCATTTTTTTATTCCTACTATGGGAGTCAATGGTCACTATCTGCTGTGGGTTTACCATCATTCCTCAAAATATTTTCTTTTGTGTTAATCAGAAAAAAACTAATGCATACAGGTTTAAAACAACACGAGGATGAGTAAATTATGAAAGAATTTTCATTGAACCTATAAAATTCCATCATTTTTTTATTCCTACTATGGGAGTCAATGGTCAGTATCTGCTGTGGGTTTACCATCATTCCTCAAAATATTTTATTTTGTGTTAATCAGAAAAAACTAATGTATACAGGTTTAAAATAACACAAGGATGAGTAAATTATGAAAGAATTTTCATTGAACCTATAAAATTCCATCATTTTTTTATTCTTACTATGGGAGTCAATGGTAACTTTCTGCTGTGGGTTTACCATCATTTCTCAAAATATTTTATTTTGTGTTAATCAGACAAAAACTAATGCATACAGGTTTAAAACAACACAAGGATGAGTAAATTATGAAATAATTTTCATTTAACCTATAAAATTCCATCATTTTTTTATTCCTACTATGGGAGTGAATGGTCACTATCTGCTGTGGGTTTACCATCATTCCTCAAAATATTTTCTTTTGTGTTAATCAGAAAAAAACTAATGCATACAGGTTTAAAACAACACAAGGATGAGTAAATTATGAAATAATTTTCATTTAACCTATAAAATTCCATCATTTTTTATTCCTACTATGGGAGTCAATGGTCACTATCTGCTGTGGGTTCACCATCATTCCTCAAAATATTTTCTTTTGTGTTAATCAGAAAAAAACTAATGCATAAATGTTTAAAACAACACAAGGATGAGTAAATTATGAAAGAATTTTCATTGTACCTATAAAATTCCATCATTTTTGTATTCCTACTATGGGAGTCAATGGTCACTATCTGCTGTGGGTTTACCATCATTCCTCAAAATATTTTATTTTGTGTTAATCAGAAAAAAATAATGCATACAGGTTTAAAACAACACGAGGATGAGTAAATTTTGAAAGAATTTTAATTGAACCTATAAAATTCCATCATTTTTTATTCCTACTATGGGAGTCAATGGTCACTATCTGCTGTGGGTTTACCATCATTCCTCAAAATATTTTATTTTGTGTTAATCAGAAAAAAATAATGTATACAGGTTAAAAATAACACAAGGATGAGTAAATTATGAAAGAATTTTCATTGAACCTATAAAATTCCATCATTTTTTTATTCTTACTATGGGAGTCAATGGTCACTATCTGCTGTGGGTTTACCATCATTCCAAAAAATATTTTCTTTTTGTGTTAATCAGAAAAAAACTAATGTATACAGGTTTAAAATAACACAAGGATGAGTAAATTATGAAAGAATTTTCATTGAACCTATAAAATTCCATCATTTTTTTATTCTTACTATGGGAGTCAATGGTCACTATCTGCTGTGGGTTTACTAACATTCCTCAAAATATTTTCTTTTGTGTTAATCAGAAAAAAACTAATGCATAAATGTTTAAAACAACACGAGGATGAGTAAATTATCAAAGAATTTTAATTGAACCTATAAAATTCCATCATTTTTTTATTCCTACTATGGGAGTCAATGCTCACTATCTGCTGTGGGTTTACCATCATTCCTCAAAATATTTTATTTTGTGTTAATCAGAAAAAACTAATGCATACAGGTTTAAAACAACACAAAGATGAGTAAATTATTAAATAATTTTCATTGAACCTATAAAAATCCATCATTTTTTTAATCCTACTATGGGAGTCAATGGTAACTTTCTGCTGTGGGTTTACCATCATTCCTCAAAATATTTTATTTTGTGTAAATCAGAAAAAAACTAATGCATACAGGTTTAAAACAACACAAGGATGAGTAAATTATGAAATAATTTTCATTTAACCTATAAAATTCCATCATTTTTTTATTCTTACTATGGGAGTCAATGGTCACTATCTGCTGTGGGTTTACTAACATTCCTCAAAATATTTTCTTTTGTGTTAATCAGAAAAAAATAATGCATACAGGTTTAAAACAACACAAGGATGAGTAAATTATGAAATAATTTTCATTTAACCTATAAAATTCCATCATTTTTTTATTCCTACTATGGGAGTCAATGGTCACTATCTGCTGTGGGTTTACCATCATTCCTCAAAATATTTTCTTTTGTGTTAATCAGAAAAAAACTAATGCATAAATGTTTAAAACAACACGAGGATGAGTAAATTATGAAAGAATTTTCATTGTACCTATAAAATTCCATCATTTTTTTATTCCTACTATGGGAGTCAATGGTCACTATCTGCTGTGGGTTTACCATCATTCCTCAAAATATTTAATTTTGTGTTAATCAGAAAAAAACTAATGCATACAGGTTTAAAACAACACGAGGATGAGTAAATTATGAAAGAATTTTCATTGAACCTATAAAATTCCATCATTTTTGTATTCTTACTATGGGAGTCAATGGTAACTTTCTGCTGTGGGTTTACCATCATTCCTCAAAATATTTTCTTTTGTGTTAATCAGACAAAAACTAATGCATACAGGTTTAAAACAACACAAGGATGAGTAAATTATGAAATAATTTTCATTTAACCTATAAAATTCCATCATTTTTTTATTCCTACTATGGGAGTCAATGGTCACTATCTGCTGTGGGTTTACCATCATTCCTCAAAATATTTTCTTTTGTGTTAATCAGAAAAAAACTAATGCATACAGGTTTAAAACAACACAAGGATGAGTAAATTATGAAATAATTTTCATTGTACCTATAAAATTCCATCATTTTTTTATTCCTACTATGGGAGTCAATGGTCATTATCTGCTGTGGGTTTACCATCATTCCTCAAAATATTTTCTTTTGTGTTAATCAGAAAAAAACTAATGCATAAATGTTTAAAACAACACGAGGATGAGTAAATTGTGAAAGATTTTCATTGTACCTATAAAATTCCATCATTTTTTTATTCCTACTATGGGAGTCAATGGTCACTATCTGCTGTGGGTTTACCATCATTCCTCAAAATATTTTATTTTGTGTTAATCAGAAAAAAATAATGCATACAGGTTTAAAACAACACGAGGATGAGTAAATTTTGAAAGAATTTTAATTGAACCTATAAAATTCCATCATTTTTTATTCCTACTATGGGAGTCAATGGTCACTATCTGCTGTGGGTTTACCATCATTCCTCAAAATATTTTATTTTGTGTTAATCAGAAAAAAATAATGTATACAGGTTAAAAATAACACAAGGATGAGTAAATTATGAAAGAATTTTCATTGAACCTATAAAATTCCATCATTTTTTTATTCTTACTATGGGAGTCAATGGTCACTATCTGCTGTGGGTTTACCATCATTCCAAAAAATATTTTCTTTTTGTGTTAATCAGAAAAAAACTAATGTATACAGGTTTAAAATAACACAAGGATGAGTAAATTATGAAAGAATTTTCATTGAACCTATAAAATTCCATCATTTTTTTATTCTTACTATGGGAGTCAATGGTCACTATCTGCTGTGGGTTTACTAACATTCCTCAAAATATTTTCTTTTGTGTTAATCAGAAAAAAACTAATGCATAAATGTTTAAAACAACACGAGGATGAGTAAATTATCAAAGAATTTTAATTGAACCTATAAAATTCCATCATTTTTTTTATTCCTACTATGGGAGTCAATGCTCACTATCTGCTGTGGGTTTACCATCATTCCTCAAAATATTTTATTTTGTGTTAATCAGAAAAAACTAATGCATACAGGTTTAAAACAACACAAGGATGAGTAAATTATTAAATAATTTTCATTGAACCTATAAAAATCCATCATTTTTTAATCCTACTATGGGAGTCAATGGTAACTTTCTGCTGTGGGTTTACCATCATTCCTCAAAATATTTTATTTTGTGTAAATCAGAAAAAAACTAATGCATACAGGTTTAAAACAACACAAGGATGAGTAAATTATGAAATAATTTTCATTTAACCTATAAAATTCCATCATTTTTTTATTCTTACTATGGGAGTCAATGGTCACTATCTGCTGTGGGTTTACTAACATTCCTCAAAATATTTTCTTTTGTGTTAATCAGAAAAAAATAATGCATACAGGTTTAAAACAACACAAGGATGAGTAAATTATGAAATAATTTTCATTTAACCTATAAAATTCCATCATTTTTTTATTCCTACTATGGGAGTCAATGGTCACTATCTGCTGTGGGTTTACCATCATTCCTCAAAATATTTTCTTTTGTGTTAATCAGAAAAAAACTAATGCATAAATGTTTAAAACAACACGAGGATGAGTAAATTATGAAAGAATTTTCATTGTACCTATAAAATTCCATCATTTTTTTATTCCTACTATGGGAGTCAATGGTCACTATCTGCTGTGGGTTTACCATCATTCCTCAAAATATTTAATTTTCTGTTAATCAGAAAAAAACTAATGCATACAGGTTTAAAACAACACGAGGATGAGTAAATTATGAAAGAATTTTCATTGAACCTATAAAATTCCATCATTTTTGTATTCTTACTATGGGAGTCAATGGTAACTTTCTGCTGTGGGTTTACCATCATTCCTCAAAATATTTTCTTTTGTGTTAATCAGACAAAAACTAATGCATACAGGTTTAAAACAACACAAGGATGAGTAAATTATGAAATAATTTTCATTTAACCTATAAAATTCCATCATTTTTTTATTCCTACTATGGGAGTCAATGGTCACTATCTGCTGTGGGTTTACCATCATTCCTCAAAATATTTTCTTTTGTGTTAATCAGAAAAAAACTAATGCATACAGGTTTAAAACAACACAAGGATGAGTAAATTATGAAATAATTTTCATTGTACCTATAAAATTCCATCATTTTTTTATTCCTACTATGGGAGTCAATGGTCACTATCTGCTGTGGGTTTACCATCATTCCTCAAAATATTTTCTTTTGTGTTAATCAGAAAAAAACTAATGCATAAATGTTTAAAACAACACGAGGATGAGTAAATTGTGAAAGATTTTCATTGTACCTATAAAATTCCATCATTTTTTTATTCCTACTATGGGAGTCATGGGTCACTATCTGCTGTGGGTTTACCATCATTCCTCAAAATATTTTCTTTTGTGTTAATCAGAAAAAAACTAATGCATACAGGTTTAAAACAACACGAGGATGAGTAAATTATGAAAGAATTTTCATTGAACCTATAAAATTCCATCATTTTTTTATTCCTACTATGGGAGTCAATGGTCAGTATCTGCTGTGGGTTTACCATCATTCCTCAAAATATTTTATTTTGTGTTAATCAGAAAAAACTAATGTATACAGGTTTAAAATAACACAAGGATGAGTAAATTATGAAAGAATTTTCATTGAACCTATAAAATTCCATCATTTTTTTATTCTTACTATGGGAGTCAATGGTAACTTTCTGCTGTGGGTTTACCATCATTTCTCAAAATATTTTATTTTGTGTTAATCAGACAAAAACTAATGCATACAGGTTTAAAACAACACAAGGATGAGTAAATTATGAAATAATTTTCATTTAACCTATAAAATTCCATCATTTTTTTATTCCTACTATGGGAGTGAATGGTCACTATCTGCTGTGGGTTTACCATCATTCCTCAAAATATTTTCTTTTGTGTTAATCAGAAAAAAACTAATGCATACAGGTTTAAAACAACACAAGGATGAGTAAATTATGAAATAATTTTCATTTAACCTATAAAATTCCATCATTTTTTTATTCCTACTATGGGAGTCAATGGTCACTATCTGCTGTGGGTTTACCATCATTCCTCAAAATATTTTCTTTTGTGTTAATCAGAAAAAAACTAATGCATAAATGTTTAAAACAACACAAGGATGAGTAAATTATGAAAGAATTTTCATTGTACCTATAAAATTCCATCATTTTTGTATTCCTACTATGGGAGTCAATGGTCACTATCTGCTGTGGGTTTACCATCATTCCTCAAAATATTTTATTTTGTGTTAATCAGAAAAAAATAATGCATACAGGTTTAAAACAACACGAGGATGAGTAAATTTTGAAAGAATTTTAATTGAACCTATAAAATTCCATCATTTTTTATTCCTACTATGGGAGTCAATGGTCACTATCTGCTGTGGGTTTACCATCATTCCTCAAAATATTTTATTTTGTGTTAATCAGAAAAAAATAATGTATACAGGTTAAAAATAACACAAGGATGAGTAAATTATGAAAGAATTTTCATTGAACCTATAAAATTCCATCATTTTTTTATTCTTACTATGGGAGTCAATGGTCACTATCTGCTGTGGGTTTACCATCATTCCAAAAAATATTTTCTTTTTGTGTTAATCAGAAAAAAACTAATGTATACAGGTTTAAAATAACACAAGGATGAGTAAATTATGAAAGAATTTTCATTGAACCTATAAAATTCCATCATTTTTTTATTCTTACTATGGGAGTCAATGGTCACTATCTGCTGTGGGTTTACTAACATTCCTCAAAATATTTTCTTTTGTGTTAATCAGAAAAAAACTAATGCATAAATGTTTAAAACAACACGAGGATGAGTAAATTATCAAAGAATTTTAATTGAACCTATAAAATTCCATCATTTTTTTATTCCTACTATGGGAGTCAATGGTCACTATCTGCTGTGGGTTTACCATCATTCCTCAAAATATTTTCTTTTGTGTTAATCAGAAAAAAACTAATGCATAAATGTTTAAAACAACACAAGGATGAGTAAATTATTAAATAATTTTCATTGAACCTATAAAAATCCATCATTTTTTTAATCCTACTATGGGAGTCAATGGTAACTTTCTGCTGTGGGTTTACCATCATTCCTCAAAATATTTTATTTTGTGTAAATCAGAAAAAAACTAATGCATACAGGTTTAAAACAACACAAGGATGAGTAAATTATGAAATAATTTTCATTTAACCTATAAAATTCCATCATTTTTTTATTCTTACTATGGGAGTCAATGGTCACTATCTGCTGTGGGTTTACTAACATTCCTCAAAATATTTTCTTTTGTGTTAATCAGAAAAAAATAATGCATACAGGTTTAAAACAACACAAGGATGAGTAAATTATGAAATAATTTTCATTTAACCTATAAAATTCCATCATTTTTTTATTCCTACTATGGGAGTCAATGGTCACTATCTGCTGTGGGTTTACCATCATTCCTCAAAATATTTTCTTTTGTGTTAATCAGAAAAAAACTAATGCATAAATGTTTAAAACAACACGAGGATGAGTAAATTATGAAAGAATTTTCATTGTACCTATAAAATTCCATCATTTTTTTATTCCTACTATGGGAGTCAATGGTCACTATCTGCTGTGGGTTTACCATCATTCCTCAAAATATTTAATTTTGTGTTAATCAGAAAAAAACTAATGCATACAGGTTTAAAACAACACGAGGATGAGTAAATTATGAAAGAATTTTCATTGAACCTATAAAATTCCATCATTTTTGTATTCTTACTATGGGAGTCAATGGTAACTTTCTGCTGTGGGTTTACCATCATTCCTCAAAATATTTTCTTTTGTGTTAATCAGACAAAAACTAATGCATACAGGTTTAAAACAACACAAGGATGAGTAAATTATGAAATAATTTTCATTTAACCTATAAAATTCCATCATTTTTTTATTCCTACTATGGGAGTGAATGGTCACTATCTGCTGTGGGTTTACCATCATTCCTCAAAATATTTTCTTTTGTGTTAATCAGAAAAAAACTAATGCATACAGGTTTAAAACAACACAAGGATGAGTAAATTATGAAATAATTTTCATTTAACCTATAAAAATTCCATCATTTTTTTATTCCTACTATGGGAGTCAATGGTCACTATCTGCTGTGGGTTTACCATCATTCCTCAAAATATTTTCTTTTGTGTTAATCAGAAAAAAACTAATGCATAAATGTTTAAAACAACACAAGGATGAGTAAATTATGAAAGAATTTTCATTGAACCTATAAAATTCCATCATTTTTTTATTCCTACTATGGGAGTCAATGCTCACTATCTGCTGTGGGTTTACCATCATTCCTCAAAATATTTTATTTTGTGTTAATCAGAAAAAACTAATGTATACAGGTTTAATATAACACAAGGATGAGTAAATTATGAAAGAATTTTCATTGAACCTATAAAATTCCATCATTTTTGTATTCCTACTATGGGAGTCAATGGTAACTTTCTGCTGTGGGTTTACCATCATTCCTCAAAATATTTTATTTTGTGTTAATCAGAAAAAAACTAATGCATACAGGTTTAAAACAACACGAGGATGAGTAAATTATCAAAGAATTTTCATTGAACCTATAAAATTCCATCATTTTTTTATTCCTACTATGGGAGTCAATGGTCACTATCTGCTGTGGGTTTACCATCATTCCTAAAAATATTTTCTTTTTGTGTTAATCAGAAAAAAAACTAATGCATACAGGTTTAAAACAACACAAGGATGAGTAAATTATGAAAGAATTTTCATTGAACCTATAAAATTCCATCATTTTTGTATTCCTACTATGGGAGTCAATGGTCACTATCTGCTGTGGGTTTACCATCATTCCTCAAAATATTTTATTTTGTGTTAATCAGAAAAAAACTAATGCATACAGGTTTAAAACAACACGAGGATGAGTAAATTATGAAAGAATTTTCATTGAACCTATAAAATTCCATCATTTTTTTATTCCTACTATGGGAGTCAATGGTCACTATCTGCTGTGGGTTTACCATCATTCCTCAAAATATTTTCTTTTGTGTTAATCAGAAAAAAACTAATGAATACAGATTTAAAACAACAAAAGGATGAGTAAATTATTAAATAATTTTCATTGAACCTATAAAAATCCATTATTTTTTTAATCCTACTATGGGAGTCAATGGTAACTTTCTGCTGTGGGTTTACCATCATTCCTCAAAATATTTTATTTTGTGTTAATCAGAAAAAAACTAATGCATACAGGTTTAAAATAACACAAGGATGAGTAAATTATGAAAGAATTTTCATTGAACCTATAAAATTCCATCATTTTTTTATTCCTACTATGGGAGTCAATGGTCACTATCTGCTGTGGGTTTACCATCATTCCTCAAAATATTTTCTTTTGTGTTAATCAGAAAAAAACTAATGCATAAATGTTTAAAACAACACGAGGATGAGTAAATTATGAAAGAATTTTCATTTAACCTATAAAATTCCATCATTTTTTTATTCCTACTATGGGAGTCAATGGTCACTATCTGCTGTGGGTTTACCATCATTCCTCAAAATATTTTCTTTTGTGTTAATCAGAAAAAAACTAATGCATAAATGTTTAAAACAACACGAGGATGAGTAAATTATGAAAGAATTTTCATTGTACCTATAAAATTCCATCATTTTTTTATTCCTACTATGGGAGTCAATGGTCACTATCTGCTGTGGGTTTACCATCATTCCTCAAAATATTTTCTTTTGTGTTAATCAGAAAAAAACTAATGCATAAATGTTTAAAACAACACGAGGATGAGTAAATTATGAAAGAATTTTCATTGTACCTATAAAATTCCATCATTTTTTATTCCTACTATGGGAGTCAATGGTCACTATCTGCTGTGGGTTTACCATCATTCCTCAAAATATTTAATTTTGTGTTAATCAGAAAAAACTAATGCATACAGGTTTAAAACAACACGAGGATGAGTAAATTTTGAAAGAATTTTCATTGAACCTATAAAATTCCATCATTTTTTATTCCTACTATGGGAGTCAATGGTCACTATCTGCTGTGGGTTTACCATCATTCCTCAAAATATTTTATTTTGTGTTAATCAGAAAAAAATAATGTATACAGGTTTAAAATAACACAAGGATGAGTAAATTATGAAAGAATTTTCATTGAACCTATAAAATTCCATCATTTTTTTATTCTTACTATGGGAGTCAATGGTCACTATCTGCTGTGGGTTTACCATCATTCCAAAAAATATTTTCTTTTTGTGTTAATCAGAAAAAAACTAATGTATACAGGTTTAAAATAACACAAGGATGAGTAAATTATGAAAGAATTTTCATTGAACCTATAAAATTCCATCATTTTTTTATTCTTACTATGGGAGTCAATGGTCACTATCTGCTGTGGGTTTACTAACATTCCTCAAAATATTTTCTTTTGTGTTAATCAGAAAAAAACTAATGCATAAATGTTTAAAACAACACGAGGATGAGTAAATTATCAAAGAATTTTCATTGAACCTATAAAATTCCATAATTTTTTTATTCCTACTATGGGAGTCAATGGTCACTATCTGCTGTGGGTTTACCATCATTCCTAAAAATATTTTCTTTTTGTGTTAATCAGAAAAAAAACTAATGCATACAGGTTTAAAACAACACAAGGATGAGTAAATTATGAAAGAATTTTCATTGAACCTATAAAATTCCATCATTTTTTTATTCCTACTATGGGAGTCAATGGTCACTATCTGCTGTGGGTTTACCATCATTCCTCAAAATATTTTATTTTGTGTTAATCAGAAAAAAACTAATGCATACAGGTTTAAAACAACACGAGGATGAGTAAATTATGAAAGAATTTTCATTGAACCTATAAAATTCCATCATTTTTTTATTCCTACTATGGGAGTCAATGCTCACTATCTGCTGTGGGTTTACCATCATTCCTCAAAATATTTTATTTTGTGTTAATCAGAAAAAACTAATGTATACAGGTTTAATATAACACAAGGATGAGTAAATTATGAAAGAATTTTCATTGAACCTATAAAATTCCATCATTTTTGTATTCCTACTATGGGAGTCAATGGTAACTTTCTGCTGTGGGTTTACCATCATTCCTCAAAATATTTTATTTTGTGTTAATCAGAAAAAAACTAATGCATACAGGTTTAAAACAACACGAGGATGAGTAAATTATCAAAGAATTTTCATTGAACCTATAAAATTCCATCATTTTTTTATTCCTACTATGGGAGTCAATGGTCACTATCTGCTGTGGGTTTACCATCATTCCTAAAAATATTTTCTTTTTGTGTTAATCAGAAAAAAAACTAATGCATACAGGTTTAAAACAACACAAGGATGAGTAAATTATGAAAGAATTTTCATTGAACCTATAAAATTCCATCATTTTTGTATTCCTACTATGGGAGTCAATGGTCACTATCTGCTGTGGGTTTACCATCATTCCTCAAAATATTTTATTTTGTGTTAATCAGAAAAAAACTAATGCATACAGGTTTAAAACAACACGAGGATGAGTAAATTATGAAAGAATTTTCATTGAACCTATAAAATTCCATCATTTTTTTATTCCTACTATGGGAGTCAATGGTCACTATCTGCTGTGGGTTTACCATCATTCCTCAAAATATTTTCTTTTGTGTTAATCAGAAAAAAACTAATGCATACAGGTTTAAAACAACAAAAGGATGAGTAAATTATTAAATAATTTTCATTGAACCTATAAAAATCCATCATTTTTTTAATCCTACTATGGGAGTCAATGGTAACTTTCTGCTGTGGGTTTACCATCATTCCTCAAAATATTTTATTTTGTGTTAATCAGAAAAAAACTAATGCATACAGGTTTAAAATAACACAAGGATGAGTAAATTATGAAAGAATTTTCATTGAACCTATAAAATTCCATCATTTTTTTATTCCTACTATGGGAGTCAATGGTCACTATCTGCTGTGGGTTTACCATCATTCCTCAAAATATTTTCTTTTGTGTTAATCAGAAAAAAACTAATGCATAAATGTTTAAAACAACACGAGGATGAGTAAATTATGAAAGAATTTTCATTTAACCTATAAAATTCCATCATTTTTTTATTCCTACTATGGGAGTCAATGGTCACTATCTGCTGTGGGTTTACCATCATTCCTCAAAATATTTTCTTTTGTGTTAATCAGAAAAAAACTAATGCATAAATGTTTAAAACAACACGAGGATGAGTAAATTATGAAAGAATTTTCATTGTACCTATAAAATTCCATCATTTTTTTATTCCTACTATGGGAGTCAATGGTCACTATCTGCTGTGGGTTTACCATCATTCCTCAAAATATTTTCTTTTGTGTTAATCAGAAAAAAACTAATGCATAAATGTTTAAAACAACACGAGGATGAGTAAATTATGAAAGAATTTTCATTGTACCTATAAAATTCCATCATTTTTTATTCCTACTATGGGAGTCAATGGTCACTATCTGCTGTGGGTTTACCATCATTCCTCAAAATATTTAATTTTGTGTTAATCAGAAAAAACTAATGCATACAGGTTTAAAACAACACGAGGATGAGTAAATTTTGAAAGAATTTTCATTGAACCTATAAAATTCCATCATTTTTTATTCCTACTATGGGAGTCAATGGTCACTATCTGCTGTGGGTTTACCATCATTCCTCAAAATATTTTATTTTGTGTTAATCAGAAAAAAATAATGTATACAGGTTTAAAATAACACAAGGATGAGTAAATTATGAAAGAATTTTCATTGAACCTATAAAATTCCATCATTTTTTTATTCTTACTATGGGAGTCAATGGTCACTATCTGCTGTGGGTTTACCATCATTCCAAAAAATATTTTCTTTTTGTGTTAATCAGAAAAAAACTAATGTATACAGGTTTAAAATAACACAAGGATGAGTAAATTATGAAAGAATTTTCATTGAACCTATAAAATTCCATCATTTTTTTATTCTTACTATGGGAGTCAATGGTCACTATCTGCTGTGGGTTTACTAACATTCCTCAAAATATTTTCTTTTGTGTTAATCAGAAAAAAACTAATGCATAAATGTTTAAAACAACACGAGGATGAGTAAATTATCAAAGAATTTTCATTGAACCTATAAAATTCCATCATTTTTTTATTCCTACTATGGGAGTCAATGGTCACTATCTGCTGTGGGTTTACCATCATTCCTAAAAATATTTTCTTTTTGTGTTAATCAGAAAAAAAACTAATGCATACAGGTTTAAAACAACACAAGGATGAGTAAATTATGAAAGAATTTTCATTGAACCTATAAAATTCCATCATTTTTTTATTCCTACTATGGGAGTCAATGGTCACTATCTGCTGTGGGTTTACCATCATTCCTCAAAATATTTTATTTTGTGTTAATCAGAAAAAACTAATGTATACAGTTTTAAAATAACACAAGGATGAGTAAATTATGAAAGAATTTTCATTGAACCTATAAAATTCCATCATTTTTTTATTCTTACTATGGGAGTCAATGGTCACTATCTGCTGTGGGTTTACTAACATTCCTCAAAATATTTTCTTTTGTGTTAATCAGAAAAAAACTAATGCATAAATGTTTAAAACAACACGAGGATGAGTAAATTATCAAAGAATTTTAATTGAACCTATAAAATTCCATCATTTTTTTATTCCTACTATGGGAGTCAATGCTCACTATCTGCTGTGGGTTTACCATCATTCCTCAAAATATTTTATTTTGTGTTAATCAGAAAAAACTAATGTATACAGGTTTAAAACAACACAAAGATGAGTAAATTATTAAATAATTTTCATTGAACCTATAAAAATCCATCATTTTTTTAATCCTACTATGGGAGTCAATGGTAACTTTCTGCTGTGGGTTTACCATCATTCCTCAAAATATTTTATTTTGTGTAAATCAGAAAAAAACTAATGCATACAGGTTTAAAACAACACAAGGATGAGTAAATTATGAAATAATTTTCATTTAACCTATAAAATTCCATCATTTTTTATTCCTACTATGGGAGTCAATGGTCACTATCTGCTGTGGGTTTACCATCATTCCTCAAAATATTTTATTTTGTGTTAATCAGCAAAAACTAATGTATACAGGTTTAAAATAACACAAGGATGAGTAAATTATGAAAGAATTTTCATTGAACCTATAAAATTCCATCATTTTTTTATTCTTACTATGGGAGTCAATGGTCACTATCTGCTGTGGGTTTACTAACATTCCTCAAAATATTTTCTTTTGTGTTAATCAGAAAAAAATAATGCATACAGGTTTAAAACAACACAAGGATGAGTAAATTATGAAATAATTTTCATTTAACCTATAAAATTCCATCATTTTTTTATTCCTACTATGGGAGTCAATGGTCACTATCTGCTGTGGGTTTACCATCATTCCTCAATATATTTAATTTTGTGTTAATCAGAAAAAAACTAATGCATACAGGTTTAAAACAACACGAGGATGAGTAAATTATGAAAGAATTTTCATTGAACCTATAAAATTCCATCATTTTTGTATTCTTACTATGGGAGTCAATGGTAACTTTCTGCTGTGGGTTTACCATCATTCCTCAAAATATTTTATTTTGTGTTAATCAGAAAAAAACTAATGCATACAGGTTTAAAACAACACAAGGATGAGTAAATTATGAAATAATTTTCATTTAACCTATAAAATTCCTTCATTTTTTTATTCCTACTATGGGAGTCAATGGTCACTATCTGCTGTGGGTTTACCATCATTCCAAAAAATATTTTCTTTTTGTGTTAATCAGAAAAAAACTAATGCATACAGGTTTAAAACAACACAAGAATGAGTAAATTATGAAAGAATTTTCATTGTACCTATAAAATTCCATCATTTTTTTATTCCTACTATGGGAATCAATGGTCACTATCTGCTGTGGGTTTACCATCATTCCTAAAAATATTTTCTTTTTGTGTTAATCAGAAAAAAACTAATCCATACAGGTTTAAAACAACACAAGGATGAGTCAATTTTGAAAGAATTTTCATTGAACCTATAAAATTCCATCATTTTTTATTCCTACTATGGGAGTCAATGGTCACTATCGGCTGTGGGTTTACCATCATTTCAAAAAATATTTTCTTTTTGTGTTAATCAGAAAAAAACTAATGCATACAGGTTTAAAACAACACAAGGATGAGTAAATTATGAAATAATTTTCATTTAACCTATAAAATTCCATCATTTTTTATTCCTACTATGGGAGTCAATGGTCACTATCTGCTGTGGGTTTACCATCATTCCTCAAAATATTTTATTTTGTGTTAATCAGCAAAAACTAATGTATACAGGTTTAAAATAACACAAGGATGAGTAAATTATGAAAGAATTTTCATTGAACCTATAAAATTCCATCATTTTTTTATTCTTACTATGGGAGTCAAAGGTCACTATCTGCTGTGGGTTTACTAACATTCCTCAAAATATTTTCTTTTGTGTTAATCAGAAAAAAATAATGCATACAGGTTTAAAACAACACAAGGATGAGTAAATTATGAAATAATTTTCATTTAACCTATAAAATTCCATCATTTTTTTATTCCTACTATGGGAGTCAATGGTCACTATCTGCTGTGGGTTTACCATCATTCCTCAAAATATTTTCTTTTGTGTTAATCAGAAAAAAACTAATGCATAAATGTTTAAAACAACACGAGGATGAGTAAATTATGAAAGAATTTTCATTGTACCTATAAAATTCCATCATTTTTTTATTCCTACTATGGGAGTCAATGGTCACTATCTGCTGTGGGTTTACCATCATTCCTCAATATATTTAATTTTGTGTTAATCAGAAAAAAACTAATGCATACAGGTTTAAAACAACACGAGGATGAGTAAATTATGAAAGAATTTTCATTGAACCTATAAAATTCCATCATTTTTGTATTCTTACTATGGGAGTCAATGGTAACTTTCTGCTGTGGGTTTACCATCATTCCTCAAAATATTTTATTTTGTGTTAATCAGAAAAAAACTAATGCATACAGGTTTAAAACAACACAAGGATGAGTAAATTATGAAATAATTTTCATTTAACCTATAAAATTCCTTCATTTTTTTATTCCTACTATGGGAGTCAATGGTCACTATCTGCTGTGGGTTTACCATCATTCCAAAAAATATTTTCTTTTTGTGTTAATCAGAAAAAAACTAATGCATACAGGTTTAAAACAACACAAGGATGAGTAAATTATGAAAGAATTTTCATTGTACCTATAAAATTCCATCATTTTTTTATTCCTACTATGGGAATCAATGGTCACTATCTGCTGTGGGTTTACCATCATTCCTAAAAATATTTTCTTTTTGTGTTAATCAGAAAAAAACTAATCCATACAGGTTTAAAACAACACAAGGATGAGTCAATTTTGAAAGAATTTTCATTGAACCTATAAAATTCCATCATTTTCTATTCCTACTATGGGAGTCAATGGTCACTATCGGCTGTGGGTTTACCATCATTTCAAAAAATATTTTCTTTTTGTGTTAATCAGAAAAAAACTAATGCATACAGGTTTAAAACAACACAAGGATGAGTAAATTATGAAAGAATTTTCATTGAACCTATAAAAATCCATCATTTTTTTAATCCTACTATGGGAGTCAATGGTAACTTTCTGCTGTGGGTTTACCATCATTCCTCAAAATATTTTCTTTTGTGTTAATCAGACAAAAACTAATGCATACAGGTTTAAAACAACACAAGGATGAGTAAATTATGAAATAATTTTCATTTAACCTATAAAATTCCATCATTTTTTTATTCCTACTATGGGAGTGAATGGTCACTATCTGCTGTGGGTTTACCATCATTCCTCAAAATATTTTCTTTTGTGTTAATCAGAAAAAAACTAATGCATACAGGTTTAAAACAACACAAGGATGAGTAAATTATGAAATAATTTTCATTGAACCTATAAAATTCCATCATTTTTTTATTCCTACTATGGGAGTCAATGGTCACTATCTGCTGTGGGTTTACCATCATTCCTCAAAATATTTTCTTTTGTGTTAATCAGAAAAAAACTAATGCATAAATGTTTAAAACAACACAAGGATGAGTAAATTATGAAAGAATTTTCATTGAACCTATAAAATTCCATCATTTTTTTATTCTTACTATGGGAGTCAATGGTCACTATCTGCTGTGGGTTTACTAACATTCCTCAAAATATTTTCTTTTGTGTTAATCAGAAAAAAACTAATGCATAAATGTTTAAAACAACACGAGGATGAGTAAATTATCAAAGAATTTTCATTGAACCTATAAAATTCCATCATTTTTTTATTCCTACTATGGGAGTCAATGGTCACTATCTGCTGTGGGTTTACCATCATTCCTAAAAATATTTTCTTTTTGTGTTAATCAGAAAAAAAACTAATGCATACAGGTTTAAAACAACACAAGGATGAGTAAATTATGAAAGAATTTTCATTGAACCTATAAAATTCCATCATTTTTTTATTCCTACTATGGGAGTCAATGGTCACTATCTGCTGTGGGTTTACCATCATTCCTCAAAATATTTTCTTTTGTGTTAATCAGAAAAAAACTAATGCATACAGGTTTAAAACAACACGAGGATGAGTAAATTATGAAAGAATTTTCATTGAACCTATAAAATTCCATCATTTTTTAATTCCTACTATGGGAGTCAATGGTCACTATCTGCTGTGGGTTTACCATCATTCCTCAAAATATTTTATTTTGTGTTAATCAGAAAAAACTAATGTATACAGGTTTAAAATAACACAAGGATGAGTAAACTATGAAAGAATTTTCATTGAACCTATAAAATTCCATCATTTTTTTATTCTTACTATGGGAGTCAATGGTCACTATCTGCTGTGGGTTTACTAACATTCCTCAAAATATTTTCTTTTGTGTTAATCAGAAAAAAACTAATGCATAAATGTTTAAAACAACACGAGGATGAGTAAATTATCAAAGAATTTTAATTGAACCTATAAAATTCCATCATTTTTTTATTCCTACTATGGGAGTCAATGCTCACTATCTGCTGTGGGTTTACCATCATTCCTCAAAATATTTTATTTTGTGTTAATCAGAAAAAACTAATGTATACAGGTTTAAAACAACACAAGGATGAGTAAATTATTAAATAATTTTCATTGAACCTATAAAAATCCATCATTTTTTTAATCCTACTATGGGAGTCAATGGTAACTTTCTGCTGTGGGTTTACCATCATTCCTCAAAATATTTTATTTTGTGTAAATCAGAAAAAAACTAATGCATACAGGTTTAAAACAACACAAGGATGAGTAAATTATGAAATAATTTTCATTTAACCTATAAAATTCCATCATTTTTTTATTCCTACTATGGGAGTCAATGGTCACTATCTGCTGTGGGTTTACCATCATTCCTCAATATATTTAATTTTGTGTTAATCAGCAAAAACTAATGTATACAGGTTTAAAATAACACAAGGATGAGTAAATTATGAAAGAATTTTCATTGAACCTATAAAATTCCATCATTTTTTTATTCTTACTATGGGAGTCAATGGTCACTATCTGCTGTGGGTTTACTAACATTCCTCAAAATATTTTCTTTTGTGTTAATCAGAAAAAAATAATGCATACAGGTTTAAAACAACACAAGGATGAGTAAATTATGAAATAATTTTCATTTAACCTATAAAATTCCATCATTTTTTTATTCCTACTATGGGAGTCAATGGTCACTATCTGCTGTGGGTTTACCATCATTCCTCAAAATATTTTCTTTTGTGTTAATCAGAAAAAAACTAATGCATAAATGTTTAAAACAACACGAGGATGAGTAAATTATGAAAGAATTTTCATTGTACCTATAAAATTCCATCATTTTTTTATTCCTACTATGGGAGTCAATGGTCACTATCTGCTGTGGGTTTACCATCATTCCTCAATATATTTAATTTTGTGTTAATCAGAAAAAAACGAATGCATACAGGTTTAAAACAACACGAGGATGAGTAAATTATGAAAGAATTTTCATTGAACCTATAAAATTCCATCATTTTTGTATTCTTACTATGGGAGTCAATGGTAACTTTCTGCTGTGGGTTTACCATCATTCCTCAAAATATTTTATTTTGTGTTAATCAGAAAAAAACTAATGCATACAGGTTTAAAACAACACAAGGATGAGTAAATTATGAAATAATTTTCATTTAACCTATAAAATTCCTTCATTTTTTTATTCCTACTATGGGAGTCAATGGTCACTATCTGCTGTGGGTTTACCATCATTCCAAAAAATATTTTCTTTTTGTGTTAATCAGAAAAAAACTAATGCATACAGGTTTAAAACAACACAAGGATGAGTAAATTATGAAAGAATTTTCATTGTACCTATAAAATTCCATCATTTTTTTATTCCTACTATGGGAATCAATGGTCACTATCTGCTGTGGGTTTACCATCATTCCTAAAAATATTTTCTTTTTGTGTTAATCAGAAAAAAACTAATCCATACAGGTTTAAAACAACACAAGGATGAGTCAATTTTGAAAGAATTTTCATTGAACCTATAAAATTCCATCATTTTCTATTCCTACTATGGGAGTCAATGGTCACTATCGGCTGTGGGTTTACCATCATTTCAAAAAATATTTTCTTTTTGTGTTAATCAGAAAAAAACTAATGCATACAGGTTTAAAACAACACAAGGATGAGTAAATTATGAAAGAATTTTCATTGAACCTATAAAAATCCATCATTTTTTTAATCCTACTATGGGAGTCAATGGTAACTTTCTGCTGTGGGTTTACCATCATTCCTCAAAATATTTTCTTTTGTGTTAATCAGACAAAAACTAATGCATACAGGTTTAAAACAACACAAGGATGAGTAAATTATGAAATAATTTTCATTTAACCTATAAAATTCCATCATTTTTTTATTCCTACTATGGGAGTGAATGGTCACTATCTGCTGTGGGTTTACCATCATTCCTCAAAATATTTTCTTTTGTGTTAATCAGAAAAAAACTAATGCATACAGGTTTAAAACAACACAAGGATGAGTAAATTATGAAATAATTTTCATTGAACCTATAAAATTCCATCATTTTTTTATTCCTACTATGGGAGTCAATGGTCACTATCTGCTGTGGGTTTACCATCATTCCTCAAAATATTTTCTTTTGTGTTAATCAGAAAAAAACTAATGCATAAATGTTTAAAACAACACAAGGATGAGTAAATTATGAAAGAATTTTCATTGAACCTATAAAATTCCATCATTTTTTTATTCTTACTATGGGAGTCAATGGTCACTATCTGCTGTGGGTTTACTAACATTCCTCAAAATATTTTCTTTTGTGTTAATCAGAAAAAAACTAATGCATAAATGTTTAAAACAACACGAGGATGAGTAAATTATCAAAGAATTTTCATTGAACCTATAAAATTCCATCATTTTTTTATTCCTACTATGGGAGTCAATGGTCACTATCTGCTGTGGGTTTACCATCATTCCTAAAAATATTTTCTTTTTGTGTTAATCAGAAAAAAAACTAATGCATACAGGTTTAAAACAACACAAGGATGAGTAAATTATGAAAGAATTTTCATTGAACCTATAAAATTCCATCATTTTTTTATTCCTACTATGGGAGTCAATGGTCACTATCTGCTGTGGGTTTACCATCATTCCTCAAAATATTTTCTTTTGTGTTAATCAGAAAAAAACTAATGCATACAGGTTTAAAACAACACGAGGATGAGTAAATTATGAAAGAATTTTCATTGAACCTATAAAATTCCATCATTTTTTAATTCCTACTATGGGAGTCAATGGTCACTATCTGCTGTGGGTTTACCATCATTCCTCAAAATATTTTATTTTGTGTTAATCAGAAAAAACTAATGTATACAGGTTTAAAATAACACAAGGATGAGTAAACTATGAAAGAATTTTCATTGAACCTATAAAATTCCATCATTTTTTTATTCTTACTATGGGAGTCAATGGTCACTATCTGCTGTGGGTTTACTAACATTCCTCAAAATATTTTCTTTTGTGTTAATCAGAAAAAAACTAATGCATAAATGTTTAAAACAACACGAGGATGAGTAAATTATCAAAGAATTTTAATTGAACCTATAAAATTCCATCATTTTTTTATTCCTACTATGGGAGTCAATGCTCACTATCTGCTGTGGGTTTACCATCATTCCTCAAAATATTTTATTTTGTGTTAATCAGAAAAAACTAATGTATACAGGTTTAAAACAACACAAGGATGAGTAAATTATTAAATAATTTTCATTGAACCTATAAAAATCCATCATTTTTTTAATCCTACTATGGGAGTCAATGGTAACTTTCTGCTGTGGGTTTACCATCATTCCTCAAAATATTTTATTTTGTGTAAATCAGAAAAAAACTAATGCATACAGGTTTAAAACAACACAAGGATGAGTAAATTATGAAATAATTTTCATTTAACCTATAAAATTCCATCATTTTTTTATTCCTACTATGGGAGTCAATGGTCACTATCTGCTTTGGGTTTACCATCATTCCTCAATATATTTAATTTTGTGTTAATCAGCAAAAACTAATGTATACAGGTTTAAAATAACACAAGGATGAGTAAATTATGAAAGAATTTTCATTGAACCTATAAAATTCCATCATTTTTTTATTCTTACTATGGGAGTCAATGGTCACTATCTGCTGTGGGTTTACTAACATTCCTCAAAATATTTTCTTTTGTGTTAATCAGAAAAAAATAATGCATACAGGTTTAAAACAACACAAGGATGAGTAAATTATGAAATAATTTTCATTTAACCTATAAAATTCCATCATTTTTTTATTCCTACTATGGGAGTCAATGGTCACTATCTGCTGTGGGTTTACCATCATTCCTCAAAATATTTTCTTTTGTGTTAATCAGAAAAAAACTAATGCATAAATGTTTAAAACAACACGAGGATGAGTAAATTATGAAAGAATTTTCATTGTACCTATAAAATTCCATCATTTTTTTATTCCTACTATGGGAGTCAATGGTCACTATCTGCTGTGGGTTTACCATCATTCCTCAATATATTTAATTTTGTGTTAATCAGAAAAAAACGAATGCATACAGGTTTAAAACAACACGAGGATGAGTAAATTATGAAAGAATTTTCATTGAACCTATAAAATTCCATCATTTTTGTATTCTTACTATGGGAGTCAATGGTAACTTTCTGCTGTGGGTTTACCATCATTCCTCAAAATATTTTATTTTGTGTTAATCAGAAAAAAACTAATGCATACAGGTTTAAAACAACACAAGGATGAGTAAATTATGAAATAATTTTCATTTAACCTATAAAATTCCTTCATTTTTTTATTCCTACTATGGGAGTCAATGGTCACTATCTGCTGTGGGTTTACCATCATTCCAAAAAATATTTTCTTTTTGTGTTAATCAGAAAAAAACTAATGCATACAGGTTTAAAACAACACAAGGATGAGTAAATTATGAAAGAATTTTCATTGTACCTATAAAATTCCATCATTTTTTTATTCCTACTATGGGAATCAATGGTCACTATCTGCTGTGGGTTTACCATCATTCCTAAAAATATTTTCTTTTTGTGTTAATCAGAAAAAAACTAATCCATACAGGTTTAAAACAACACAAGGATGAGTCAATTTTGAAAGAATTTTCATTGAACCTATAAAATTCCATCATTTTTTATTCCTACTATGGGAGTCAATGGTCACTATCGGCTGTGGGTTTACCATCATTTCAAAAAATATTTTCTTTTTGTGTTAATCAGAAAAAAACTAATGCATACAGGTTTAAAACAACACAAGGATGAGTAAATTATGAAAGAATTTTCATTGAACCTATAAAAATCCATCATTTTTTTAATCCTACTATGGGAGTCAATGGTAACTTTCTGCTGTGGGTTTACCATCATTCCTCAAAATATTTTCTTTTGTGTTAATCAGACAAAAACTAATGCATACAGGTTTAAAACAACACAAGGATGAGTAAATTATGAAATAATTTTCATTTAACCTATAAAATTCCATCATTTTTTTATTCCTACTATGGGAGTGAATGGTCACTATCTGCTGTGGGTTTACCATCATTCCTCAAAATATTTTCTTTTGTGTTAATCAGAAAAAAACTAATGCATACAGGTTTAAAACAACACAAGGATGAGTAAATTATGAAATAATTTTCATTGAACCTATAAAATTCCATCATTTTTTTATTCCTACTATGGGAGTCAATGGTCACTATCTGCTGTGGGTTTACCATCATTCCTCAAAATATTTTCTTTTGTGTTAATCAGAAAAAAACTAATGCATAAATGTTTAAAACAACACAAGGATGAGTAAATTATGAAAGAATTTTCATTGAACCTATAAAATTCCATCATTTTTTTATTCTTACTATGGGAGTCAATGGTCACTATCTGCTGTGGGTTTACTAACATTCCTCAAAATATTTTCTTTTGTGTTAATCAGAAAAAAACTAATGCATAAATGTTTAAAACAACACGAGGATGAGTAAATTATCAAAGAATTTTCATTGAACCTATAAAATTCCATCATTTTTTTATTCCTACTATGGGAGTCAATGGTCACTATCTGCTGTGGGTTTACCATCATTCCTAAAAATATTTTCTTTTTGTGTTAATCAGAAAAAAAACTAATGCATACAGGTTTAAAACAACACAAGGATGAGTAAATTATGAAAGAATTTTCATTGAACCTATAAAATTCCATCATTTTTTTATTCCTACTATGGGAGTCAATGGTCACTATCTGCTGTGGGTTTACCATCATTCCTCAAAATATTTTATTTTGTGTTAATCAGAAAAAACTAATGTATACAGGTTTAAAACAACACAAGGATGAGTCAATTTTGAAAGAATTTTCATTGAACCTATAAAATTCCATCATTTTTTATTCCTACTATGGGAGTCAATGGTCACTATCGGCTGTGGGTTTACCATCATTTCAAAAAATATTTTCTTTTTGTGTTAATCAGAAAAAAACTAATGCATACAGGTTTAAAACAACACAAGGATGAGTAAATTATGAAAGAATTTTCATTGAACCTATAAAATTCCATCATTTTTTTATTCCTACTATGGGAGTCAATGGTCACTATCTGCTGTGGGTTTACCATCATTCCTCAAAATATTTTATTTTGTGTTAATCAGAAAAAACTAATGTATACAGGTTTAAAACAACACAAGGATGAGTCAATTTTGAAAGAATTTTCATTGAACCTATAAAATTCCATCATTTTTTATTCCTACTATGGGAGTCAATGGTCACTATCGGCTGTGGGTTTACCATCATTTCAAAAAATATTTTCTTTTTGTGTTAATCAGAAAAAAACTAATGCATACAGGTTTAAAACAACACAAGGATGAGTAAATTATGAAAGAATTTTCATTGAACCTATAAAAATCCATCATTTTTTTAATCCTACTATGGGAGTCAATGGTAACTTTCTGCTGTGGGTTTACCATCATTCCTCAAAATATTTTCTTTTGTGTTAATCAGACAAAAACTAATGCATACAGGTTTAAAACAACACAAAGATGAGTAAATTATGAAATAATTTTCATTTAACCTATAAAATTCCATCATTTTTTTATTCCTACTATGGGAGTGAATGGTCACTATCTGCTGTGGGTTTACCATCATTCCTCAAAATATTTTATTTTGTGTAAATCAGAAAAAAACTAATGCATACAGGTTTAAAACAACACAAGGATGAGTAAATTATGAAATAATTTTCATTTAACCTATAAAATTCCATCATTTTTTATTCCTACTATGGGAGTCAATGGTCACTATCTGCTGTGGGTTTACCATCATTCCTCAAAATATTTTATTTTGTGTTAATCAGCAAAAACTAATGTATACAGGTTTAAAATAACACAAGGATGAGTAAATTATGAAAGAATTTTCATTGAACCTATAAAATTCCATCATTTTTTTATTCTTACTATGGGAGTCAATGGTCACTATCTGCTGTGGGTTTACTAACATTCCTCAAAATATTTTCTTTTGTGTTAATCAGAAAAAAATAATGCATACAGGTTTAAAACAACACAAGGATGAGTAAATTATGAAATAATTTTCATTTAACCTATAAAATTCCATCATTTTTTTATTCCTACTATGGGAGTCAATGGTCACTATCTGCTGTGGGTTTACCATCATTCCTCAATATATTTAATTTTGTGTTAATCAGAAAAAAACTAATGCATACAGGTTTAAAACAACACGAGGATGAGTAAATTATGAAAGAATTTTCATTGAACCTATAAAATTCCATCATTTTTGTATTCTTACTATGGGAGTCAATGGTAACTTTCTGCTGTGGGTTTACCATCATTCCTCAAAATATTTTATTTTGTGTTAATCAGAAAAAAACTAATGCATACAGGTTTAAAACAACACAAGGATGAGTAAATTATGAAATAATTTTCATTTAACCTATAAAATTCCATCATTTTTTATTCCTACTATGGGAGTCAATGGTCACTATCTGCTGTGGGTTTACCATCATTCCTCAAAATATTTTATTTTGTGTTAATCAGCAAAAACTAATGTATACAGGTTTAAAATAACACAAGGATGAGTAAATTATGAAAGAATTTTCATTGAACCTATAAAATTCCATCATTTTTTTATTCTTACTATGGGAGTCAATGGTCACTATCTGCTGTGGGTTTACTAACATTCCTCAAAATATTTTCTTTTGTGTTAATCAGAAAAAAATAATGCATACAGGTTTAAAACAACACAAGGATGAGTAAATTATGAAATAATTTTCATTTAACCTATAAAATTCCATCATTTTTTTATTCCTACTATGGGAGTCAATGGTCACTATCTGCTGTGGGTTTACCATCATTCCTCAATATATTTAATTTTGTGTTAATCAGAAAAAAACTAATGCATACAGGTTTAAAACAACACGAGGATGAGTAAATTATGAAAGAATTTTCATTGAACCTATAAAATTCCATCATTTTTGTATTCTTACTATGGGAGTCAATGGTAACTTTCTGCTGTGGGTTTACCATCATTCCTCAAAATATTTTATTTTGTGTTAATCAGAAAAAAACTAATGCATACAGGTTTAAAACAACACAAGGATGAGTAAATTATGAAATAATTTTCATTTAACCTATAAAATTCCTTCATTTTTTTATTCCTACTATGGGAGTCAATGGTCACTATCTGCTGTGGGTTTACCATCATTCCAAAAAATATTTTCTTTTTGTGTTAATCAGAAAAAAACTAATGCATACAGGTTTAAAACAACACAAGAATGAGTAAATTATGAAAGAATTTTCATTGTACCTATAAAATTCCATCATTTTTTTATTCCTACTATGGGAATCAATGGTCACTATCTGCTGTGGGTTTACCATCATTCCTAAAAATATTTTCTTTTTGTGTTAATCAGAAAAAAACTAATCCATACAGGTTTAAAACAACACAAGGATGAGTCAATTTTGAAAGAATTTTCATTGAACCTATAAAATTCCATCATTTTTTATTCCTACTATGGGAGTCAATGGTCACTATCGGCTGTGGGTTTACCATCATTTCAAAAAATATTTTCTTTTTGTGTTAATCAGAAAAAAACTAATGCATACAGGTTTAAAACAACACAAGGATGAGTAAATTATGAAATAATTTTCATTTAACCTATAAAATTCCATCATTTTTTATTCCTACTATGGGAGTCAATGGTCACTATCTGCTGTGGGTTTACCATCATTCCTCAAAATATTTTATTTTGTGTTAATCAGCAAAAACTAATGTATACAGGTTTAAAATAACACAAGGATGAGTAAATTATGAAAGAATTTTCATTGAACCTATAAAATTCCATCATTTTTTTATTCTTACTATGGGAGTCAAAGGTCACTATCTGCTGTGGGTTTACTAACATTCCTCAAAATATTTTCTTTTGTGTTAATCAGAAAAAAATAATGCATACAGGTTTAAAACAACACAAGGATGAGTAAATTATGAAATAATTTTCATTTAACCTATAAAATTCCATCATTTTTTTATTCCTACTATGGGAGTCAATGGTCACTATCTGCTGTGGGTTTACCATCATTCCTCAAAATATTTTCTTTTGTGTTAATCAGAAAAAAACTAATGCATAAATGTTTAAAACAACACGAGGATGAGTAAATTATGAAAGAATTTTCATTGTACCTATAAAATTCCATCATTTTTTTATTCCTACTATGGGAGTCAATGGTCACTATCTGCTGTGGGTTTACCATCATTCCTCAATATATTTAATTTTGTGTTAATCAGAAAAAAACTAATGCATACAGGTTTAAAACAACACGAGGATGAGTAAATTATGAAAGAATTTTCATTGAACCTATAAAATTCCATCATTTTTGTATTCTTACTATGGGAGTCAATGGTAACTTTCTGCTGTGGGTTTACCATCATTCCTCAAAATATTTTATTTTGTGTTAATCAGAAAAAAACTAATGCATACAGGTTTAAAACAACACAAGGATGAGTAAATTATGAAATAATTTTCATTTAACCTATAAAATTCCTTCATTTTTTTATTCCTACTATGGGAGTCAATGGTCACTATCTGCTGTGGGTTTACCATCATTCCAAAAAATATTTTCTTTTTGTGTTAATCAGAAAAAAACTAATGCATACAGGTTTAAAACAACACAAGGATGAGTAAATTATGAAAGAATTTTCATTGTACCTATAAAATTCCATCATTTTTTTATTCCTACTATGGGAATCAATGGTCACTATCTGCTGTGGGTTTACCATCATTCCTAAAAATATTTTCTTTTTGTGTTAATCAGAAAAAAACTAATCCATACAGGTTTAAAACAACACAAGGATGAGTCAATTTTGAAAGAATTTTCATTGAACCTATAAAATTCCATCATTTTCTATTCCTACTATGGGAGTCAATGGTCACTATCGGCTGTGGGTTTACCATCATTTCAAAAAATATTTTCTTTTTGTGTTAATCAGAAAAAAACTAATGCATACAGGTTTAAAACAACACAAGGATGAGTAAATTATGAAAGAATTTTCATTGAACCTATAAAAATCCATCATTTTTTTAATCCTACTATGGGAGTCAATGGTAACTTTCTGCTGTGGGTTTACCATCATTCCTCAAAATATTTTCTTTTGTGTTAATCAGACAAAAACTAATGCATACAGGTTTAAAACAACACAAGGATGAGTAAATTATGAAATAATTTTCATTTAACCTATAAAATTCCATCATTTTTTTATTCCTACTATGGGAGTGAATGGTCACTATCTGCTGTGGGTTTACCATCATTCCTCAAAATATTTTCTTTTGTGTTAATCAGAAAAAAACTAATGCATACAGGTTTAAAACAACACAAGGATGAGTAAATTATGAAATAATTTTCATTGAACCTATAAAATTCCATCATTTTTTTATTCCTACTATGGGAGTCAATGGTCACTATCTGCTGTGGGTTTACCATCATTCCTCAAAATATTTTCTTTTGTGTTAATCAGAAAAAAACTAATGCATAAATGTTTAAAACAACACAAGGATGAGTAAATTATGAAAGAATTTTCATTGAACCTATAAAATTCCATCATTTTTTTATTCTTACTATGGGAGTCAATGGTCACTATCTGCTGTGGGTTTACTAACATTCCTCAAAATATTTTCTTTTGTGTTAATCAGAAAAAAACTAATGCATAAATGTTTAAAACAACACGAGGATGAGTAAATTATCAAAGAATTTTCATTGAACCTATAAAATTCCATCATTTTTTTATTCCTACTATGGGAGTCAATGGTCACTATCTGCTGTGGGTTTACCATCATTCCTAAAAATATTTTCTTTTTGTGTTAATCAGAAAAAAAACTAATGCATACAGGTTTAAAACAACACAAGGATGAGTAAATTATGAAAGAATTTTCATTGAACCTATAAAATTCCATCATTTTTTTATTCCTACTATGGGAGTCAATGGTCACTATCTGCTGTGGGTTTACCATCATTCCTCAAAATATTTTCTTTTGTGTTAATCAGAAAAAAACTAATGCATACAGGTTTAAAACAACACGAGGATGAGTAAATTATGAAAGAATTTTCATTGAACCTATAAAATTCCATCATTTTTTAATTCCTACTATGGGAGTCAATGGTCACTATCTGCTGTGGGTTTACCATCATTCCTCAAAATATTTTATTTTGTGTTAATCAGAAAAAACTAATGTATACAGGTTTAAAATAACACAAGGATGAGTAAACTATGAAAGAATTTTCATTGAACCTATAAAATTCCATCATTTTTTTATTCTTACTATGGGAGTCAATGGTCACTATCTGCTGTGGGTTTACTAACATTCCTCAAAATATTTTCTTTTGTGTTAATCAGAAAAAAACTAATGCATAAATGTTTAAAACAACACGAGGATGAGTAAATTATCAAAGAATTTTAATTGAACCTATAAAATTCCATCATTTTTTTATTCCTACTATGGGAGTCAATGCTCACTATCTGCTGTGGGTTTACCATCATTCCTCAAAATATTTTATTTTGTGTTAATCAGAAAAAACTAATGTATACAGGTTTAAAACAACACAAGGATGAGTAAATTATTAAATAATTTTCATTGAACCTATAAAAATCCATCATTTTTTTAATCCTACTATGGGAGTCAATGGTAACTTTCTGCTGTGGGTTTACCATCATTCCTCAAAATATTTTATTTTGTGTAAATCAGAAAAAAACTAATGCATACAGGTTTAAAACAACACAAGGATGAGTAAATTATGAAATAATTTTCATTTAACCTATAAAATTCCATCATTTTTTTATTCCTACTATGGGAGTCAATGGTCACTATCTGCTGTGGGTTTACCATCATTCCTCAATATATTTAATTTTGTGTTAATCAGCAAAAACTAATGTATACAGGTTTAAAATAACACAAGGATGAGTAAATTATGAAAGAATTTTCATTGAACCTATAAAATTCCATCATTTTTTTATTCTTACTATGGGAGTCAATGGTCACTATCTGCTGTGGGTTTACTAACATTCCTCAAAATATTTTCTTTTGTGTTAATCAGAAAAAAATAATGCATACAGGTTTAAAACAACACAAGGATGAGTAAATTATGAAATAATTTTCATTTAACCTATAAAATTCCATCATTTTTTTATTCCTACTATGGGAGTCAATGGTCACTATCTGCTGTGGGTTTACCATCATTCCTCAAAATATTTTCTTTTGTGTTAATCAGAAAAAAACTAATGCATAAATGTTTAAAACAACACGAGGATGAGTAAATTATGAAAGAATTTTCATTGTACCTATAAAATTCCATCATTTTTTTATTCCTACTATGGGAGTCAATGGTCACTATCTGCTGTGGGTTTACCATCATTCCTCAATATATTTAATTTTGTGTTAATCAGAAAAAAACGAATGCATACAGGTTTAAAACAACACGAGGATGAGTAAATTATGAAAGAATTTTCATTGAACCTATAAAATTCCATCATTTTTGTATTCTTACTATGGGAGTCAATGGTAACTTTCTGCTGTGGGTTTACCATCATTCCTCAAAATATTTTATTTTGTGTTAATCAGAAAAAAACTAATGCATACAGGTTTAAAACAACACAAGGATGAGTAAATTATGAAATAATTTTCATTTAACCTATAAAATTCCTTCATTTTTTTATTCCTACTATGGGAGTCAATGGTCACTATCTGCTGTGGGTTTACCATCATTCCAAAAAATATTTTCTTTTTGTGTTAATCAGAAAAAAACTAATGCATACAGGTTTAAAACAACACAAGGATGAGTAAATTATGAAAGAATTTTCATTGTACCTATAAAATTCCATCATTTTTTTATTCCTACTATGGGAATCAATGGTCACTATCTGCTGTGGGTTTACCATCATTCCTAAAAATATTTTCTTTTTGTGTTAATCAGAAAAAAACTAATCCATACAGGTTTAAAACAACACAAGGATGAGTCAATTTTGAAAGAATTTTCATTGAACCTATAAAATTCCATCATTTTTTATTCCTACTATGGGAGTCAATGGTCACTATCGGCTGTGGGTTTACCATCATTTCAAAAAATATTTTCTTTTTGTGTTAATCAGAAAAAAACTAATGCATACAGGTTTAAAACAACACAAGGATGAGTAAATTATGAAAGAATTTTCATTGAACCTATAAAAATCCATCATTTTTTTAATCCTACTATGGGAGTCAATGGTAACTTTCTGCTGTGGGTTTACCATCATTCCTCAAAATATTTTCTTTTGTGTTAATCAGACAAAAACTAATGCATACAGGTTTAAAACAACACAAGGATGAGTAAATTATGAAATAATTTTCATTTAACCTATAAAATTCCATCATTTTTTTATTCCTACTATGGGAGTGAATGGTCACTATCTGCTGTGGGTTTACCATCATTCCTCAAAATATTTTCTTTTGTGTTAATCAGAAAAAAACTAATGCATACAGGTTTAAAACAACACAAGGATGAGTAAATTATGAAATAATTTTCATTGAACCTATAAAATTCCATCATTTTTTTATTCCTACTATGGGAGTCAATGGTCACTATCTGCTGTGGGTTTACCATCATTCCTCAAAATATTTTCTTTTGTGTTAATCAGAAAAAAACTAATGCATAAATGTTTAAAACAACACAAGGATGAGTAAATTATGAAAGAATTTTCATTGAACCTATAAAATTCCATCATTTTTTTATTCTTACTATGGGAGTCAATGGTCACTATCTGCTGTGGGTTTACTAACATTCCTCAAAATATTTTCTTTTGTGTTAATCAGAAAAAAACTAATGCATAAATGTTTAAAACAACACGAGGATGAGTAAATTATCAAAGAATTTTCATTGAACCTATAAAATTCCATCATTTTTTTATTCCTACTATGGGAGTCAATGGTCACTATCTGCTGTGGGTTTACCATCATTCCTAAAAATATTTTCTTTTTGTGTTAATCAGAAAAAAAACTAATGCATACAGGTTTAAAACAACACAAGGATGAGTAAATTATGAAAGAATTTTCATTGAACCTATAAAATTCCATCATTTTTTTATTCCTACTATGGGAGTCAATGGTCACTATCTGCTGTGGGTTTACCATCATTCCTCAAAATATTTTCTTTTGTGTTAATCAGAAAAAAACTAATGCATACAGGTTTAAAACAACACGAGGATGAGTAAATTATGAAAGAATTTTCATTGAACCTATAAAATTCCATCATTTTTTAATTCCTACTATGGGAGTCAATGGTCACTATCTGCTGTGGGTTTACCATCATTCCTCAAAATATTTTATTTTGTGTTAATCAGAAAAAACTAATGTATACAGGTTTAAAATAACACAAGGATGAGTAAACTATGAAAGAATTTTCATTGAACCTATAAAATTCCATCATTTTTTTATTCTTACTATGGGAGTCAATGGTCACTATCTGCTGTGGGTTTACTAACATTCCTCAAAATATTTTCTTTTGTGTTAATCAGAAAAAAACTAATGCATAAATGTTTAAAACAACACGAGGATGAGTAAATTATCAAAGAATTTTAATTGAACCTATAAAATTCCATCATTTTTTTATTCCTACTATGGGAGTCAATGCTCACTATCTGCTGTGGGTTTACCATCATTCCTCAAAATATTTTATTTTGTGTTAATCAGAAAAAACTAATGTATACAGGTTTAAAACAACACAAGGATGAGTAAATTATTAAATAATTTTCATTGAACCTATAAAAATCCATCATTTTTTTAATCCTACTATGGGAGTCAATGGTAACTTTCTGCTGTGGGTTTACCATCATTCCTCAAAATATTTTATTTTGTGTAAATCAGAAAAAAACTAATGCATACAGGTTTAAAACAACACAAGGATGAGTAAATTATGAAATAATTTTCATTTAACCTATAAAATTCCATCATTTTTTTATTCCTACTATGGGAGTCAATGGTCACTATCTGCTGTGGGTTTACCATCATTCCTCAATATATTTAATTTTGTGTTAATCAGCAAAAACTAATGTATACAGGTTTAAAATAACACAAGGATGAGTAAATTATGAAAGAATTTTCATTGAACCTATAAAATTCCATCATTTTTTTATTCTTACTATGGGAGTCAATGGTCACTATCTGCTGTGGGTTTACTAACATTCCTCAAAATATTTTCTTTTGTGTTAATCAGAAAAAAATAATGCATACAGGTTTAAAACAACACAAGGATGAGTAAATTATGAAATAATTTTCATTTAACCTATAAAATTCCATCATTTTTTTATTCCTACTATGGGAGTCAATGGTCACTATCTGCTGTGGGTTTACCATCATTCCTCAAAATATTTTCTTTTGTGTTAATCAGAAAAAAACTAATGCATAAATGTTTAAAACAACACGAGGATGAGTAAATTATGAAAGAATTTTCATTGTACCTATAAAATTCCATCATTTTTTTATTCCTACTATGGGAGTCAATGGTCACTATCTGCTGTGGGTTTACCATCATTCCTCAATATATTTAATTTTGTGTTAATCAGAAAAAAACGAATGCATACAGGTTTAAAACAACACGAGGATGAGTAAATTATGAAAGAATTTTCATTGAACCTATAAAATTCCATCATTTTTGTATTCTTACTATGGGAGTCAATGGTAACTTTCTGCTGTGGGTTTACCATCATTCCTCAAAATATTTTATTTTGTGTTAATCAGAAAAAAACTAATGCATACAGGTTTAAAACAACACAAGGATGAGTAAATTATGAAATAATTTTCATTTAACCTATAAAATTCCTTCATTTTTTTATTCCTACTATGGGAGTCAATGGTCACTATCTGCTGTGGGTTTACCATCATTCCAAAAAATATTTTCTTTTTGTGTTAATCAGAAAAAAACTAATGCATACAGGTTTAAAACAACACAAGGATGAGTAAATTATGAAAGAATTTTCATTGTACCTATAAAATTCCATCATTTTTTTATTCCTACTATGGGAATCAATGGTCACTATCTGCTGTGGGTTTACCATCATTCCTAAAAATATTTTCTTTTTGTGTTAATCAGAAAAAAACTAATCCATACAGGTTTAAAACAACACAAGGATGAGTCAATTTTGAAAGAATTTTCATTGAACCTATAAAATTCCATCATTTTTTATTCCTACTATGGGAGTCAATGGTCACTATCGGCTGTGGGTTTACCATCATTTCAAAAAATATTTTCTTTTTGTGTTAATCAGAAAAAAACTAATGCATACAGGTTTAAAACAACACAAGGATGAGTAAATTATGAAAGAATTTTCATTGAACCTATAAAAATCCATCATTTTTTTAATCCTACTATGGGAGTCAATGGTAACTTTCTGCTGTGGGTTTACCATCATTCCTCAAAATATTTTCTTTTGTGTTAATCAGACAAAAACTAATGCATACAGGTTTAAAACAACACAAGGATGAGTAAATTATGAAATAATTTTCATTTAACCTATAAAATTCCATCATTTTTTATTCCTACTATGGGAGTGAATGGTCACTATCTGCTGTGGGTTTACCATCATTCCTCAAAATATTTTCTTTTGTGTTAATCAGAAAAAAACTAATGCATACAGGTTTAAAACAACACAAGGATGAGTAAATTATGAAATAATTTTCATTGAACCTATAAAATTCCATCATTTTTTTATTCCTACTATGGGAGTCAATGGTCACTATCTGCTGTGGGTTTACCATCATTCCTCAAAATATTTTCTTTTGTGTTAATCAGAAAAAAACTAATGCATAAATGTTTAAAACAACACAAGGATGAGTAAATTATGAAAGAATTTTCATTGAACCTATAAAATTCCATCATTTTTTTATTCTTACTATGGGAGTCAATGGTCACTATCTGCTGTGGGTTTACTAACATTCCTCAAAATATTTTCTTTTGTGTTAATCAGAAAAAAACTAATGCATAAATGTTTAAAACAACACGAGGATGAGTAAATTATCAAAGAATTTTCATTGAACCTATAAAATTCCATCATTTTTTTATTCCTACTATGGGAGTCAATGGTCACTATCTGCTGTGGGTTTACCATCATTCCTAAAAATATTTTCTTTTTGTGTTAATCAGAAAAAAAACTAATGCATACAGGTTTAAAACAACACAAGGATGAGTAAATTATGAAAGAATTTTCATTGAACCTATAAAATTCCATCATTTTTTTATTCCTACTATGGGAGTCAATGGTCACTATCTGCTGTGGGTTTACCATCATTCCTCAAAATATTTTATTTTGTGTTAATCAGAAAAAACTAATGTATACAGGTTTAAAACAACACAAGGATGAGTCAATTTTGAAAGAATTTTCATTGAACCTATAAAATTCCATCATTTTTTATTCCTACTATGGGAGTCAATGGTCACTATCGGCTGTGGGTTTACCATCATTTCAAAAAATATTTTCTTTTTGTGTTAATCAGAAAAAAACTAATGCATACAGGTTTAAAACAACACAAGGATGAGTAAATTATGAAAGAATTTTCATTGAACCTATAAAATTCCATCATTTTTTTATTCCTACTATGGGAGTCAATGGTCACTATCTGCTGTGGGTTTACCATCATTCCTCAAAATATTTTATTTTGTGTTAATCAGAAAAAACTAATGTATACAGGTTTAAAACAACACAAGGATGAGTCAATTTTGAAAGAATTTTCATTGAACCTATAAAATTCCATCATTTTTTATTCCTACTATGGGAGTCAATGGTCACTATCGGCTGTGGGTTTACCATCATTTCAAAAAATATTTTCTTTTTGTGTTAATCAGAAAAAAACTAATGCATACAGGTTTAAAACAACACAAGGATGAGTAAATTATGAAAGAATTTTCATTGAACCTATAAAAATCCATCATTTTTTTAATCCTACTATGGGAGTCAATGGTAACTTTCTGCTGTGGGTTTACCATCATTCCTCAAAATATTTTCTTTTGTGTTAATCAGACAAAAACTAATGCATACAGGTTTAAAACAACACAAAGATGAGTAAATTATGAAATAATTTTCATTTAACCTATAAAATTCCATCATTTTTTTATTCCTACTATGGGAGTGAATGGTCACTATCTGCTGTGGGTTTACCATCATTCCTCAAAATATTTTCTTTTGTGTTAATCAGAAAAAAACTAATGCATACAGGTTTAAAACAACACAAGGATGAGTAAATTATGAAATAATTTTCATTGAACCTATAAAATTCCATCATTTTTTTATTCCTACTATGGGAGTCAATGGTCACTATCTGCTGTGGGTTTACCATCATTCCTCAAAATATTTTCTTTTGTGTTAATCAGAAAAAAACTAATGCATAAATGTTTAAAACAACACAAGGATGAGTAAATTATGAAAGAATTTTCATTGAACCTATAAAATTCCATCATTTTTTTATTCTTACTATGGGAGTCAATGGTCACTATCTGCTGTGGGTTTACTAACATTCCTCAAAATATTTTCTTTTGTGTTAATCAGAAAAAAACTAATGCATAAATGTTTAAAACAACACGAGGATGAGTAAATTATCAAAGAATTTTCATTGAACCTATAAAATTCCATCATTTTTTTATTCCTACTATGGGAGTCAATGGTCACTATCTGCTGTGGGTTTACCATCATTCCTAAAAATATTTTCTTTTTGTGTTAATCAGAAAAAAAACTAATGCATACAGGTTTAAAACAACACAAGGATGAGTAAATTATGAAAGAATTTTCATTGAACCTATAAAATTCCATCATTTTTTTATTCCTACTATGGGAGTCAATGGTCACTATCTGCTGTGGGTTTACCATCATTCCTCAAAATATTTTATTTTGTGTTAATCAGAAAAAACTAATGTATACAGGTTTAAAATAACACAAGGATGAGTAAATTATGAAAGAATTTTCATTGAACCTATAAAATTCCATCATTTTTTTATTCCTACTATGGGAGTCAATGGTCACTATCTGCTGTGGGTTTACTATCATTCCTCAAAATATTTTCTTTTGTGTTAATCAGAAAAAAACTAATGCATAAATGTTTAAAACAACACGAGGATGAGTAAATTATGAAAGAATTTTCATTGAACCTATAAAATTCCATCATTTTTTTATTCCTACTATGGGAGTCAATGGTCACTATCTGCTGTGGGTTTACCATCATTCCTCAAAATATTTTCTTTTGTGTTAATCAGAAAAAAACTAATGCATACAGGTTTAAAACAACACAAGGATGAGTAAATTATGAAAGAATTTTCATTGAACCTATAAAAATCCATAATTTTTTTAATCCTACTATGGGAGTCAATGGTAACTTTCTGCTGTGGGTTTACCATCATTCCTCAAAATATTTTCTTTTGTGTTAATCAGAAAAAAACTAATGCATACAGGTTTAAAACAACACAAGGATGAGTAAATTATGAAATAATTTTCATTTAACCTATAAAATTCCATCATTTTTTTATTCCTACTATGGGAGTCAATGGTCACTATCTGCTGTGGGTTTACCATCATTCCTCAAAATATTTTATTTTGTGTTAATCAGAAAAAACTAATGCATAAATGTTTAAAACAACACGAGGATGAGTAATTTATGAAAGAATTTTCATTGAACCTATAAAATTCCATCATTTTTTTATTCCTACTATGGGAGTCAATGGTCACTATCTGCTGTGGGTTTACCATCATTCCTAAAAATATTTTATTTTGTGTTAATCAGAAAAAAAAACTAATGCATACAGGTTTAAAACAACACGAGGATGAGTAAATTATGAAAGAATTTTCATTGAACCTATAAAATTCCATCATTTTTTTATTCCTACTATGGGAGTCAATGGTCACTATCTGCTGTGGGTTTACCATCATTCCTCAAAATATTTTCTTTTGTGTTAATCAGAAAAAAACTAATGCATACAGGTTTAAAACAACACGAGGATGAGTAAATTATGAAAGAATTTTCATTGAACCTATAAAATTCCATCATTTTTTAATTCCTACTATGGGAGTCAATGGTCACTATCTGCTGTGGGTTTACCATCATTCCTCAAAATATTTTATTTTGTGTTAATCAGAAAAAACTAATGTATACAGGTTTAAAATAACACAAGGATGAGTAAACTATGAAAGAATTTTCATTGAACCTATAAAATTCCATCATTTTTTTATTCTTACTATGGGAGTCAATGGTCACTATCTGCTGTGGGTTTACTAACATTCCTCAAAATATTTTCTTTTGTGTTAATCAGAAAAAAACTAATGCATAAATGTTTAAAACAACACGAGGATGAGTAAATTATCAAAGAATTTTAATTGAACCTATAAAATTCCATCATTTTTTTATTCCTACTATGGGAGTCAATGCTCACTATCTGCTGTGGGTTTACCATCATTCCTCAAAATATTTTATTTTGTGTTAATCAGAAAAAACTAATGTATACAGGTTTAAAACAACACAAGGATGAGTAAATTATTAAATAATTTTCATTGAACCTATAAAAATCCATCATTTTTTTAATCCTACTATGGGAGTCAATGGTAACTTTCTGCTGTGGGTTTACCATCATTCCTCAAAATATTTTATTTTGTGTAAATCAGAAAAAAACTAATGCATACAGGTTTAAAACAACACAAGGATGAGTAAATTATGAAATAATTTTCATTTAACCTATAAAATTCCATCATTTTTTTATTCCTACTATGGGAGTCAATGGTCACTATCTGCTGTGGGTTTACCATCATTCCTCAATATATTTAATTTTGTGTTAATCAGCAAAAACTAATGTATACAGGTTTAAAATAACACAAGGATGAGTAAATTATGAAAGAATTTTCATTGAACCTATAAAATTCCATCATTTTTTTATTCTTACTATGGGAGTCAATGGTCACTATCTGCTGTGGGTTTACTAACATTCCTCAAAATATTTTCTTTTGTGTTAATCAGAAAAAAATAATGCATACAGGTTTAAAACAACACAAGGATGAGTAAATTATGAAATAATTTTCATTTAACCTATAAAATTCCATCATTTTTTTATTCCTACTATGGGAGTCAATGGTCACTATCTGCTGTGGGTTTACCATCATTCCTCAAAATATTTTCTTTTGTGTTAATCAGAAAAAAACTAATGCATAAATGTTTAAAACAACACGAGGATGAGTAAATTATGAAAGAATTTTCATTGTACCTATAAAATTCCATCATTTTTTTATTCCTACTATGGGAGTCAATGGTCACTATCTGCTGTGGGTTTACCATCATTCCTCAATATATTTAATTTTGTGTTAATCAGAAAAAAACGAATGCATACAGGTTTAAAACAACACGAGGATGAGTAAATTATGAAAGAATTTTCATTGAACCTATAAAATTCCATCATTTTTGTATTCTTACTATGGGAGTCAATGGTAACTTTCTGCTGTGGGTTTACCATCATTCCTCAAAATATTTTATTTTGTGTTAATCAGAAAAAAACTAATGCATACAGGTTTAAAACAACACAAGGATGAGTAAATTATGAAATAATTTTCATTTAACCTATAAAATTCCTTCATTTTTTTATTCCTACTATGGGAGTCAATGGTCACTATCTGCTGTGGGTTTACCATCATTCCAAAAAATATTTTCTTTTTGTGTTAATCAGAAAAAAACTAATGCATACAGGTTTAAAACAACACAAGGATGAGTAAATTATGAAAGAATTTTCATTGTACCTATAAAATTCCATCATTTTTTTATTCCTACTATGGGAATCAATGGTCACTATCTGCTGTGGGTTTACCATCATTCCTAAAAATATTTTCTTTTTGTGTTAATCAGAAAAAAACTAATCCATACAGGTTTAAAACAACACAAGGATGAGTCAATTTTGAAAGAATTTTCATTGAACCTATAAAATTCCATCATTTTTTATTCCTACTATGGGAGTCAATGGTCACTATCGGCTGTGGGTTTACCATCATTTCAAAAAATATTTTCTTTTTGTGTTAATCAGAAAAAAACTAATGCATACAGGTTTAAAACAACACAAGGATGAGTAAATTATGAAAGAATTTTCATTGAACCTATAAAAATCCATCATTTTTTTAATCCTACTATGGGAGTCAATGGTAACTTTCTGCTGTGGGTTTACCATCATTCCTCAAAATATTTTCTTTTGTGTTAATCAGACAAAAACTAATGCATACAGGTTTAAAACAACACAAGGATGAGTAAATTATGAAATAATTTTCATTTAACCTATAAAATTCCATCATTTTTTTATTCCTACTATGGGAGTGAATGGTCACTATCTGCTGTGGGTTTACCATCATTCCTCAAAATATTTTCTTTTGTGTTAATCAGAAAAAAACTAATGCATACAGGTTTAAAACAACACAAGGATGAGTAAATTATGAAATAATTTTCATTGAACCTATAAAATTCCATCATTTTTTTATTCCTACTATGGGAGTCAATGGTCACTATCTGCTGTGGGTTTACCATCATTCCTCAAAATATTTTCTTTTGTGTTAATCAGAAAAAAACTAATGCATAAATGTTTAAAACAACACAAGGATGAGTAAATTATGAAAGAATTTTCATTGAACCTATAAAATTCCATCATTTTTTTATTCTTACTATGGGAGTCAATGGTCACTATCTGCTGTGGGTTTACTAACATTCCTCAAAATATTTTCTTTTGTGTTAATCAGAAAAAAACTAATGCATAAATGTTTAAAACAACACGAGGATGAGTAAATTATCAAAGAATTTTCATTGAACCTATAAAATTCCATCATTTTTTTATTCCTACTATGGGAGTCAATGGTCACTATCTGCTGTGGGTTTACCATCATTCCTAAAAATATTTTCTTTTTGTGTTAATCAGAAAAAAAACTAATGCATACAGGTTTAAAACAACACAAGGATGAGTAAATTATGAAAGAATTTTCATTGAACCTATAAAATTCCATCATTTTTTTATTCCTACTATGGGAGTCAATGGTCACTATCTGCTGTGGGTTTACCATCATTCCTCAAAATATTTTATTTTGTGTTAATCAGAAAAAACTAATGTATACAGGTTTAAAACAACACAAGGATGAGTCAATTTTGAAAGAATTTTCATTGAACCTATAAAATTCCATCATTTTTTATTCCTACTATGGGAGTCAATGGTCACTATCGGCTGTGGGTTTACCATCATTTCAAAAAATATTTTCTTTTTGTGTTAATCAGAAAAAAACTAATGCATACAGGTTTAAAACAACACAAGGATGAGTAAATTATGAAAGAATTTTCATTGAACCTATAAAATTCCATCATTTTTTTATTCCTACTATGGGAGTCAATGGTCACTATCTGCTGTGGGTTTACCATCATTCCTCAAAATATTTTATTTTGTGTTAATCAGAAAAAACTAATGTATACAGGTTTAAAACAACACAAGGATGAGTCAATTTTGAAAGAATTTTCATTGAACCTATAAAATTCCATCATTTTTTATTCCTACTATGGGAGTCAATGGTCACTATCGGCTGTGGGTTTACCATCATTTCAAAAAATATTTTCTTTTTGTGTTAATCAGAAAAAAACTAATGCATACAGGTTTAAAACAACACAAGGATGAGTAAATTATGAAAGAATTTTCATTGAACCTATAAAAATCCATCATTTTTTTAATCCTACTATGGGAGTCAATGGTAACTTTCTGCTGTGGGTTTACCATCATTCCTCAAAATATTTTCTTTTGTGTTAATCAGACAAAAACTAATGCATACAGGTTTAAAACAACACAAAGATGAGTAAATTATGAAATAATTTTCATTTAACCTATAAAATTCCATCATTTTTTTATTCCTACTATGGGAGTGAATGGTCACTATCTGCTGTGGGTTTACCATCATTCCTCAAAATATTTTCTTTTGTGTTAATCAGAAAAAAACTAATGCATACAGGTTTAAAACAACACAAGGATGAGTAAATTATGAAATAATTTTCATTGAACCTATAAAATTCCATCATTTTTTTATTCCTACTATGGGAGTCAATGGTCACTATCTGCTGTGGGTTTACCATCATTCCTCAAAATATTTTCTTTTGTGTTAATCAGAAAAAAACTAATGCATAAATGTTTAAAACAACACAAGGATGAGTAAATTATGAAAGAATTTTCATTGAACCTATAAAATTCCATCATTTTTTTATTCTTACTATGGGAGTCAATGGTCACTATCTGCTGTGGGTTTACTAACATTCCTCAAAATATTTTCTTTTGTGTTAATCAGAAAAAAACTAATGCATAAATGTTTAAAACAACACGAGGATGAGTAAATTATCAAAGAATTTTCATTGAACCTATAAAATTCCATCATTTTTTTATTCCTACTATGGGAGTCAATGGTCACTATCTGCTGTGGGTTTACCATCATTCCTAAAAATATTTTCTTTTTGTGTTAATCAGAAAAAAAACTAATGCATACAGGTTTAAAACAACACAAGGATGAGTAAATTATGAAAGAATTTTCATTGAACCTATAAAATTCCATCATTTTTTTATTCCTACTATGGGAGTCAATGGTCACTATCTGCTGTGGGTTTACCATCATTCCTCAAAATATTTTATTTTGTGTTAATCAGAAAAAACTAATGTATACAGGTTTAAAATAACACAAGGATGAGTAAATTATGAAAGAATTTTCATTGAACCTATAAAATTCCATCATTTTTTTATTCCTACTATGGGAGTCAATGGTCACTATCTGCTGTGGGTTTACTATCATTCCTCAAAATATTTTCTTTTGTGTTAATCAGAAAAAAACTAATGCATAAATGTTTAAAACAACACGAGGATGAGTAAATTATGAAAGAATTTTCATTGAACCTATAAAATTCCATCATTTTTTTATTCCTACTATGGGAGTCAATGGTCACTATCTGCTGTGGGTTTACCATCATTCCTCAAAATATTTTCTTTTGTGTTAATCAGAAAAAAACTAATGCATACAGGTTTAAAACAACACAAGGATGAGTAAATTATGAAAGAATTTTCATTGAACCTATAAAAATCCATAATTTTTTTAATCCTACTATGGGAGTCAATGGTAACTTTCTGCTGTGGGTTTACCATCATTCCTCAAAATATTTTCTTTTGTGTTAATCAGAAAAAAACTAATGCATACAGGTTTAAAACAACACAAGGATGAGTAAATTATGAAATAATTTTCATTTAACCTATAAAATTCCATCATTTTTTTATTCCTACTATGGGAGTCAATGGTCACTATCTGCTGTGGGTTTACCATCATTCCTCAAAATATTTTATTTTGTGTTAATCAGAAAAAACTAATGCATAAATGTTTAAAACAACACGAGGATGAGTAATTTATGAAAGAATTTTCATTGAACCTATAAAATTCCATCATTTTTTTATTCCTACTATGGGAGTCAATGGTCACTATCTGCTGTGGGTTTACCATCATTCCTAAAAATATTTTATTTTGTGTTAATCAGAAAAAAAAACTAATGCATACAGGTTTAAAAACAACACGAGGATGAGTAAATTATGAAAGAATTTTCATTGAACCTATAAAATTCCATCATTTTTTTATTCCTACTATGGGAGTCAATGGTCACTATCTGCTGTGGGTTTACCATCATTCCTAAAAATATTTTCTTTTTGTGTTAATCAGAAAAAAAACTAATGCATACAGGTTTAAAACAACACAAGGATGAGTAAATTATGAAAGAATTTTCATTGAACCTATAAAATTCCATCATTTTTTTATTCCTACTATGGGAGTCAATGGTCACTATCTGCTGTGGGTTTACCATCATTCCTCAAAATATTTTATTTTGTGTTAATCAGAAAAAACTAATGTATACAGGTTTAAAATAACACAAGGATGAGTAAATTATGAAAGAATTTTCATTGAACCTATAAAATTCCATCATTTTTTTATTCCTACTATGGGAGTCAATGGTCACTATCTGCTGTGGGTTTACTATCATTCCTCAAAATATTTTCTTTTGTGTTAATCAGAAAAAAACTAATGCATAAATGTTTAAAACAACACGAGGATGAGTAAATTATGAAAGAATTTTCATTGAACCTATAAAATTCCATCATTTTTTTATTCCTACTATGGGAGTCAATGGTCACTATCTGCTGTGGGTTTACCATCATTCCTCAAAATATTTTCTTTGTGTTAATCAGAAAAAAACTAATGCATACAGGTTTAAAACAACACAAGGATGAGTAAATTATGAAAGAATTTTCATTGAACCTATAAAAATCCATAATTTTTTTAATCCTACTATGGGAGTCAATGGTAACTTCTGCTGTGGGTTTACCATCATTCCTCAAAATATTTTCTTTGTGTTAATCAGAAAAAAAACTAATGCATACAGGTTTAAAACAACACAAGGGATGAGTAAATTATGAAATAATTTTCATTTAGACCTATAAAATTCCATCATTTTTTTATTCCTACTATGGGAGTCAATGGTCACTATCTGCTGTGGGTTTACCATCATTCCTCAAAATATTTTATTTTGTGTTAATCAGAAAAACTAATGCATAAATGTTTAAAACAACACGAGGATGAGTAATTTATGAAAGAATTTTCATTGAACCTATAAAATTCCATCATTTTTTTATTCCTACTATGGGAGTCAATGGTCACTATCTGCTGTGGGTTTACCATCATTCCTAAAAATATTTTATTTTGTGTTAATCAGAAAAAAAAACTAATGCATACAGGTTTAAAACAACACGAGGATGAGTAAATTATGAAAGAATTTTCATTGAACCTATAAAATTCCATCATTTTTTTATTCCTACTATGGGAGTCAATGGTCACTATCTGCTGTGGGTTTACCATCATTCCTCAAAATCTTTTCTTTTGTGTTAATCAGAAAAAAAACTAATGCATACAGGTTTAAAACAACACGAGGATGAGTAAATATGAAAGAATTTTCATTGAACCTATAAAATTCCATCATTTTTAATTCCTACTATGGGAGTCAATGGTCACTATCTGCTGTGGGTTTACCATCATTCCTCAAAATATTTTATTTTGTGTTAATCAGAAAAAACTAATGTATACAGGTTTAAATAACACAAGGATGAGTAAACTATGAAAGAATTTTCATTGAACCTATTAAAATTCCATCATTTTTTTATCTTACTATGGGAGTCAATGGTCACTATCTGCGGTGGGTTTACTAACATTCCTCAAAATATTTTCTTTTGTGTTAATCAGAAAAAAACTAATGCATAAATGTTTAAAACAACACGAGGATGAGTAAATTATCAAAGAATTTTAATTGAACCTATAAAATTCCATCATTTTTTTATTCCTACTATGGGAGTCAATGCTCACTATCTGCTGTGGGTTTACCATCATTCCTCAAAATATTTTATTTTGTGTTAATCAGAAAAAACTAATGTATACAGGTTTAAAACAACACAAGGATGAGTAAATTATAAATAATTTTCATTGAACCTATAAAAATCCATCATTTTTTTAATCCTACTATGGGAGTCAATGGTAACTTTCTGCTGTGGTTTACCATCATTCCTCAAAATATTTTATTTTGTGTAAATCAGAAAAAAACTAATGCATACAGGTTTAAAACAACACAAGGATGAGTAAATTATGAAATAATTTTTCATTTAACCTATAAAATTCCATCATTTTTTTATTCCTACTATGGGAGTCAATGGTCACTATCTGCTGTGGGTTTACCATCATTCCTCAATATATTTAATTTTGTGTTAATCAGCAAAAAACTAATGTATACAGGTTTAAAATAACACAAGGGATGAGTAAATTATGAAAGAATTTTCATTGAACCTATAAAATTCCATCATTTTTTTATTCTTACTATGGGAGTCAATGGTCACTATCTGCTGTGGGTTTACTAACATTCCTCAAAATATTTTCTTTTGTGTTAATCAGAAAAAAATAATGCATACAGGTTTAAAACAACACAAGGATGAGTAAATTATGAAATAATTTTCATTTAACCTATAAAATTCCATCATTTTTTTATTCCTACTATGGGAGTCAATGGTCACTATCTGCTGTGGGTTTACCATCATTCCTCAAAATATTTTCTTTTGTGTTAATCAGAAAAAAACTAATGCATAAATGTTTAAAGACAACACGAGGATGAGTAAATTATGAAAGAATTTTCATTGTACCTATAAAATTCCATCATTTTTTTATTCCTACATGGGAGTCAATGGTCACTATCTGCTGTGGGTTTTACCATCATTCCTCAATATATTTTAATTTTGTGTTAATCAGAAAAAACGAATGCATACAGGTTTAAAACAACACGAGGATGAGTAATTATGAAAGAATTTTCATTGAACCTATAAAATTCATCATTTTTGTATTCTTACTATGGGAGTCAATGGTAACTTTCTGCTGTGGGTTTACCATCATTCCTCAAAATATTTTATTTTGTGTTAATCAGAAAAAAACTAATGCATACAGGTTTAAAACAACACAAGGATGAGTAAATTATGAAATAATTTTCATTTAACCTATAAAATTCCTTCATTTTTTTTATTCCTACTATGGGAGTCAATGGTCACTATCTGCTGTGGGTTTACCATCATTCCAAAAATATTTTCTTTTTGTGTTAATCAGAAAAAAAAACTAATGCATACAGGTTTAAAACAACACAAGGATGAGTAAATTATGAAAGAATTTTCATTGTACCTATAAAATTCCATCATTTTTTATTCCTACTATGGGAATCAATGGTCACTATCTGCTGTGGGTTTACCATCATTCCTAAAAATATTTTCTTTTTTGTGTAATCAGAAAAAAACTAAATCCATACAGGTTTAAAACAACACAAGGATGAGTCAATTTTGAAGAAGAATTTTCATTGAACCTATAAAATTCCATCATTTTTTATTCCTACTATGGGAGTCAATGGTCACTATCGGCTGTGGGTTTACCATCATTTCAAAAAATATTTTTCTTTTTGTGTTAATCAGAAAAAAACTAATGCATACAGGTTTAAAAACAACACAAGGATGAGTAAATTATGAAAGAATTTTCATTGAACCTATAAAAATCCATCATTTTTTTAATCCTACTATGGGAGTCCAATGGTAACTTTCTGCTGTGGGTTTACCATCATTCCTCAAAATATTTTCTTTTGTGTTA